>NW_019525216.1:558687-560388 GCF_002814215.2 Seriola lalandi dorsalis | reverse complement strand
TGGCAGTGATGTGGTGGGCTGCAGCATTCACATCACCATCTGCTCCTGGATTGGGATGTAGAAAGAAAATGACACATCTAGAGAAATCGAATTGAGTTCAGTAAAGAGTCGTTTTTAAGAGTACAATGAGTCAAGTCATGAAATATAGAAAAAATAAGGCATCAGGTTTGCGTGACAATCTGTCTGTACATTAATTTACCTTCTCAATCTGCAAATACACAAATACAACATGATGCACAGACATCAAATGTTTGCTTCTCAGTTACTGTGATGAGTGTGAAATATGTATGAACATGCTCTGTCCAGAATGAGTGATACAGTGATGACTGTACTTTCTCTGGCCAGAAGGAATTCTGATTACCCAGCGGACAGGGAGGACACAATGAGCCATCCAACAAAACAATAAAAGAAAAACACAAACAATTCCATGAGGAATTCAAGATCCTAAACAAATACGTCCAAGCCGAGTGTAATCTCTTGAGAAGTAGTTGAGCCAGAGCTAGGAAACCGTGCCTTAGCACATCATTACACATACTGCGAAAGTTTCCCTTTCTAAAAAACAAAACACAGAAGTATGCCATACTCCGATTCGCATAGAAACTTCATGAGTGAGCCTAAAAACAGGGTTAGAAAAAGTAAGAAAAAAACTGTACCTAAACAAACATTTACACCAGACAATTTAATGGACAAAACATTTCTTTGCAGTGTACCTGTATAACTAGGAAGGTAAAATCTCAGGTGTCTTCCAGAATGAAGGATCTTCTCTCGAAAAAGGTCAGTTTTGTTCATGAACAGAATCTGTAGGAAAGAGATGGCACCAGAAAGGTGGTTGAAGTCTTTCAGTGGTGATTTTTCAGTTTGACTCAGTTTTAAAAAAAAGTGTGAAAACACACAAAACTTTGTAAATGATTCCATCTCACTGAGGCCCATCATCATTTCACACCAGCTGTCAGATTTTACAAAGCAGTTACTCACATCTCAAAAAAATTATTAATTTTAGTTTGAAAGAAATAACCCTACAACTGAAATGGTACATTTATACTGCTGTACAAAAAGTTAAATATTATAAGTCAGCCAGCCTGGTCCAACAGAGCTACCTCAAGAGCATCCTAACATCCTTTGTTAAAGATATGTACACCTCTCTGTTGACACAGGACAAAATACAGTGAGTATTCATCTCTGCAGCAAGCCATCAACAAGAAATGCACAACTCCAGAGCCAAAGCACACACATACACAGTATGTGTATGAGATTATTCATGGTTCAGTCCATAAAAACAGAAACTACTGGCACTAAAGCACTGTAAAGGTGGGGTCAGCATTACTGTATTAAAAAAAAAGAGATTTTAAAGCCCCAAAATGACTTCATACCTTTTTCTAAGGATTTACAGAAAATGAATCATGTAACCATACAAAAACAAAAGTACACTACTCACAATAAGTTAGGGATATTGTTATTTACATGAGTGCTTTTCCTATTTGGTCTGAATTTTAATGAAATAAGTAAAAGTTCCATTTGATATTACTAATAATGAATGAGAAGAAACAATAACAAGGATAGCCCCAAATAACAAAAATTGACAATGTCAGTAGCGGGTGTTTCCACCATTTGCCGCAATGACAGCTAGTCAGCGACGTCTCATGCTCCTCACTAGCCTCATGATGTTGTTCTGAGGCAATGCGTTCCACTCTTCCACAAGTG
>NW_019525216.1:507190-557622 GCF_002814215.2 Seriola lalandi dorsalis | reverse complement strand
TTTGCATTTTGGATTAACATAGATTGGATTTTTCGTGTTTATCTTGGAATATAAAAATCAATAATAGGAAAACAACACAAAATCCAATTTTATGGCTATATTTTAATGGAAAACGGCTCTTTTTTGGGTTTTTTTAAACCTGCTACATATATTGAAAAAGGAAAAATGCCTTTTTTTTGGTTTTCCGATTTGCGTTTCAAAATCGGAAATAGAATGAACGGAAGGTACACGGACCAATAAAGAGCACATTAGCAATGCTAACGTGAATGGGGATCATGATACAAATATTAGAAAAAGAGACATACAGGTTTTGATTTCTAATTCAAGAGATGAATGAACATACTATTTCATAAAAGAGCCATTTGTCAAGTTTATTTAACCTGCCATATTCAAATACTGACTTCCCTGTTATCTTCCCATTTCCACATTTATAGCCACTGATGACTGCTTAAGTGTAATTGTCACATCATTCTTGTGATGTTGGACTGTCACCGAAATAGCTCGAAAAGTATGTACTATGGAAGGCTATGTCATCTTTAAACTGTGACATAATTCTTGTCAAAATATAAAAAGTAAGCAATTAAGAGGGTGCGTTCCATTTTTAACTGTGCTGACTGCTGTGCCTGCTCTGATGATGAAAGAAACTAAGGCCTCTTTCACTCCTATAATCACTACATTTTAAGCTTTTCAGCAAACATTGCAATATGTTGTTTGCTTTTGGATTTTTTGGTCCTTGACATTTATTGAAAGGTCCACTCTCGTCTGATTTCCTATTGCTGCTATTCATTAAGTTGCTCCTAGTAGTTGTCAGAAAATGATAAAAAAAAAAACAACAACCTTAGCTGTGGTTGTAGTACCTCTCCACTGCAATACCACACAAGCAGCTGGTGTTGCTGGCAGAGGCTGACAGTAAGCTTTGGTGCCCTCTGCTGGTATATCTGCTAACTGTCACATGGACCTCAGTGAAACACAATTGAAAAGTTCAAGCTTCAATTTTATGTTCAGGCTGACACTAATAATGAAACATATCAATTTGTTTATTATTTTTGACAAGTACTCTGGTACACAAAACTATTGTAATACGTTGTTTGGTTATCCATAAAAGTAACAGAACTTAACAAAATGCAAAAAATGCCTCTTCATGGCCAAAAATTAAGCCTTTTCATATGATTAATATAATAACTACTACTACTGCATGTGTCTCTTACTCCAACAAATCACATGTCATAAAGCACCTATGTGCATTATAACATCCTCGTAGCAAATATCAATATGATGCAAACAAAATTTTAATCCATTGTGCTTTCACATTGGAAAATATTTGATTCCTTTATGAATCCAAACCATGTGCTCCCTGCGATAAGCAGGAATGTGGAAATCGAGACCGTTGTTGGAGCCATGCACATCTTAGGCCTTTGTTCAAAACATCACATGTGTTTGAACCGGATCCATTTATATTCTTGGTCACTTACAGTTCCCTTCTTAATAACAAATAAATTTACCATGTTGAATCGCAGCTTTATATCATGTCAATGTACCACACACTGCTTGAGAAAAACACACACGCAGTGAGTCAAGGAGACAGGATGTACAGCCTAGCCTTATCCCTGAACACAGAGCAGTCGCCTCAGCTGGGGTTTATAGTATGTAGAACCTGGAACAATGGGAGGATAACATGCTACAGCCATGTCTTTGGATTTACTGTAGCTCTGCAAACACAATAAGATACAGTCAGCGGCCCAGGTGGCTCGACTTGGTGAAGTGGCTTTCCACTGTGTTTGACTAAGTTGGAGGCAAAAACACTGCTCTGTTCCCCCAGGTTTATGCTGATATTGGAGCACAGGATAAATTGTCCTTTTGATGAATAAGAGACAACAAAAAAAAAAAATATTTGAAACAATGTAATGTATGATCATTATGGTGTTCAATTTACTGGTCAAGTAATGATGTCACAAAGAGCTTTGCATCATAGTTGCTGTACTGTTTTTTAGAGGGTATCTGAATTATATGTAGACGCTGTTGAAATTAGTTGAAGATACAAGAGGCAATATGCATGGTACTGTGGCTTTTGACCATTTGTAATTGGAATCATTTGTGATAAAGTCCTGGCTGATGATCGCTACAAGGGGAGTGATTTGCAAAAAACAGCCGTATCAAAAGCTGCTCTTGTCAGCTGTCACGTCCCTGTGCGCTGGTTGCACGCCACTGTCACTCACTGTCACGCCACTACAGAGAGGCACAGAGACTGAAAAGAGACGTTTTCGTCCGGCTGTGATGCAAGTCTATTTTTAACCGAAAGCCATCAAGTGGGAGAGTACCGCAGAGTAATGAGCAGCTCTACAAATTTATTTTTTGGCTTGTTGTAGTTTTTGGAAAGATCTATTTTCATTTACCTACAATAAAAAGCTTCGAAAAGGAACTCATCCTCCATAGTCCTTATAAAAAATCCCTGACCATACTTGATTTGAATATTTTTGATTTCATTTAAAGAGTTAAAAACTCCAGTCACTTAGAATCTACAAAGCAGCCATTGCACTTTCCACATCCTCACAGTTTGAGAGTGCAGTGATCACAGTGAATACAGAGTACTATAGGAGTCTAAGCAGAAAATAGAGTTTCTTTGGCCAATGTAATATGCTTTTGAAAAGGCTTCTACAAATACAGGTCTCTATTTACTGTAGCCTAACATGCAGAAAATATTAAATCTGCAAAATGTCACTTCAGATCAGCAGTCATGTGGATGCCATCATTACTTTCCTCATAACTTCAAAAACACTATCAAATTGATTACAATAATTAAGCCCTTTCATCTTTTATTGTTAAGTATTCTAATAGTTCTGGTTAAAATTAATTGGTAATTCAAATAAGCACATGACATTCATTTATAATACTCTACATGTTTAATCAAAATGGTGATTATAATGGACTTACATGGGGCTGATTTAAAAACTAAAAGGCAAAATTCATAAATGCCAGACATCAATCATCATGTTTTAAATGTAAGGGCAATTAAGGATTTAATCAAGATTCTTTTTTCCATGAGTCATTTGACTAAACTTTTTAAAACATATTTCATGTTTAATATAGTGTAGTAAGAAAAAAATATGTGGGAATTTACATATTTATATCTTATAACTCATATCACCACTACAAACAAACTGCAAGGACCAAAAGTGGCTTTTATGGGACTTTCACAACCCCACGTGTGAATGCAACTGTTGCTGTTTTTGCATGTATTAAGTGGGCGTTCATATGAAAATATTGCTTTGCTTGGGAAAACAAAATTACATCAGTACAGTAAAAACCAAAAAGGTGGCAGTTTGAAAAAGTTGGGAAAACAGTCTTAACTTCATTAATTGAGTAAACATTAAAAATACAAGTAAAATAAATTGCCAAACTAGCATGACAAACACTTTACAGGTTGGAATGAAACCAAAGATTTTTTGTTTGCCTCTCACTTGTGAAAGCCCAGCCATAAGGCAAACAGCCTAACAGTCTGTACAGTAAGTAGAGTATATAAATAACAGGTGGTCTCCAGAGCCTGAGGGACCCAACTCCTGAATATTAGATTCACACTTTTTGTGGGGAAGAATCACTATGATACCTCGAAAAATCTCCAGTGGGCACATGTTCAACCTTTGTTCTCTGCTAAGCTACATGGAAGAAAAAAAAAAAAAACATGGAGAAGAAAGTGAAAACCAAAACAACATTTCATCATTAATAAGGAGCAACTGTGATGTCTTTCACAGTAACTGCATTTATCTGAAAACAGATCACGACACTGCCGAAGAGTGACATATAGAAACTTTGCCAACTTTTTCATCACAAAACAAACTTTTTCTTCACTCTTCCATTACAATCGACTGATTAACAAAACATCATTTCCACAGGGGCAGCATCTTACCCAGTCTCATTTTGATTTCACCGTTTTTGTTCCAAGAGACAACAAGAGAAAAACGAATGCCATCATGGCACTCTCCAGATCTCGCTGGTTAAGATCCAGATTCTCGAGGTTCCAGCTGCTGCAGAATCACATCCAGTCCTCAACTGTCTCACTCTCATTCGGATACACAAGTTAACAGATGATGCAAGCTCTCACATCCGATCTGATGTCAATCAAACTGAATAAACTAATCATCAAAGTAGATGCAGAGCATCAAGATGCAACTAAGATTATAGGGTGTAAAATTAAAGCTTGAAATGATGTTGAGTTGAGCGAAAAGCTGAAAACAAAAGGATTAAAAGCATAATGTCAGACTTCATCATTTGGCCATATGTGCTGTGTATGACTCATCGTGATAGTTGAGTCAATTAGCAGCAAAGTCAGGTTAATCAAACAGGGAGGGAACTTATTAAATTAAACTAGATTCAAGGACAGATGCAGAGGCTGCCGGAGACTTCGGTTTGATGAGTGTCAGACAGAAAGTTCACCTGACAACTGAGGAAACACACAACAAGAGGCCAAAATGATCATAAAATAAGTTAATCTCCATAAAGATCTGTCACATTTTGTCAAGCATATCCTTTTTCAATGCTTATATGGTTTATAACCTGATGTATCTTTTGCAAAAGAAGGAGGGGACTTGTAGTTTTTAGTGCTGGAGGTGTTCAAGAAAGAAAATACAATGATGAGAGCAACAGATGGAAGCCCTGAATCATGATAAAACACCTCAAGAAGCACTTTTTCTCACATTTCTTACAGAAAAATTGACAGACGATAACCTTCACAACAGATGCTTCAGACAATCTCACACTTTGTATACAGCCCCAGCAGACTACATGCTTTTAAACTGACACGACAACAAGTGGTTGATGACTGCCGAGAAAAAAAAAAAAAAAAAAAAAAAAAAAAAAAAAAAAAAAAAAAAAAAAAGCATCCAAATATGAAAGCAGTTTGCCTTTTCCTTACCGTCATAGCCGACTTCTAATAAACCAAACTGCTCCAGCACCTTAACAAAGAGGACCACAACCACCAGCACAGCAATCATTTCCAGTCCCTCCAAGTTCATAGTAAACATGTCGGACGGGTCACAGGCTGCCCATGGCTCAAAACGCAGAGCTCAGCGAGCGGCACTGTCTGCAGGCCATTTAACTTCACTTAAGAGCCGTGCATGTCTGGCTCTGATGAGAGACCGCCACAAGTCAGAGAGGGAGGGAGGGGGAGAAGAAGTGTGGAAGAGAAAGGAAGGAGGGGGGTGGGGGGTGGAGTGTCAAGGATAAAGACGAGGGGGCGTGAGGAGAGAATGGAAAAAACAGGCGAGGAGGAAAAAGGGGAGAGGAGGGATGAACCTGAACATATTAACAAATAGAAAGCGGAAATGATGGACGGAATGCTAAAAAAAAGGAGAATGAGAGACAGTGGTGAATGATGCACCAGTTGCTGTGGGATACCGAGCACAGTTTGGGTTTGGATGTGTGCAAAGGTCAAAAGCATTGAAGTGGTGATTTTTTTTGCTTTTTTGCTTCCACATGACAAGGATCAAGACAGAGGAGCTTTACTCAGCTGCATAATTCTACATGTACGCACATTCATTTATGTTAGCCTGCAGAAAAATATATGTATCACTATATTTTTTTAGCCATACTTGCGGATACAATTCTGGTCTGTTGCCATCACTTTGGTCCAGACTGAAATATCTCAACAGCTATTGGATGGATTGCCATGAAATGTGTACAGATGTTCATGGTCCCCACAGGATGAATCCTGATGACATAGGTGATCCGTTGACTTCCTCTGGCGCCAAAAGCAAAATATTTTGTTTCGACGTGTAAAGAAATGATTCACCACTGAGTTATTTGGATGCCAGTGGTGTGCTGAGGCCTATGCTTATAAATGTAATGTTTAATTTCTCAAAAACAGTGCAAGCACACATTTTTATTTTGCCTGCACAAACGTGCATGGACGATGCAGAAACGAATCTAAATGGTTTTTATTAATATCCTGATCGTATCAGGTGCCAACTTCAAAATTATACAAACTTAGACTAAACACTTATGTTGTTAGTCAAATTACATTTGAATTCTCAGATGAGTCTGAAAGACTGGCTCGTTAAGTTTATCTTATCTGTTTCCATGTATGTTCAATAAAAATAGTGTAAGTAATTTTCTGTGTTGAGGTGTTTCATTCTTCGACATTTATTACTACAGTTATCTGGGCCTCCAGAGCCATTCAAGTGTCAAAAGCTTCTGGTAAATGAACACACGACAAGGCGAACATGAATAACCCTATCTATAATGCTATTAAGGTTCTTTTCAGCTATTAAAGTTATCCACCGTATTTGATATGGGTCCGGTGTCACGCACTTGTGAACAGCACAACTGCTGAAAAAATTCCTTGGGGAAACACCATCCTGTATACCTGTATTTTGTCTTTCCTTGTCTGGCAATAATGCATTATATTAAGAATCACTCTTGATTAGGACACAGAGGCTACTGGCTCCTGAAAGAAAATTACAAGGGGCTTATCAAATACCTCTGTTGATTAAAGGTCACATCATGTATGGATTGTATGTTGTTGCAGTAGTAAATTACAGATGGTTTTCATTTTAGCCATGACAGATTTCATATTTCATAAAACAGATGAGATGTCCATTTTATTCCACAAAATAAACAATATAATACACACAATAATATATACAATTCACAGTATATGTATAAAATGTCTGCAGATATGAATCTTTCAATGTCTGATGAGCGAACCCAGCATCTTCTCTGTAGCTGTTTGACAAGCTGAACAGACAGCGATAATATCCCCCATATTATCTCTATGATCGCAAGAGAACAAAAGGAAGGTTAAATATGGCTGGAAACATATCTTATCATGAACACCGACTTCTCTCTGAATAATAGCAGAAAATTACAGCAAAATTGCTGCAGTCATTTCACTGGCAGAGAGAACACCTTGCAATTCCCACCAAGTGTGATGTGAAAAGATTTCCAATATGTCCCACCTTTAAATATTTACTCTGTTAAAGAACTAATAACGGCTATGATTGACTTGAGACTCAACAAAGAAGCTGTGGGCGGACTGATCAGTGTAAAATGTCAGCTCGTGAAAAATAACCTGCATTTGTGACCTCACCATCACACCGGGACTTAAAACAAAGCACGAGACCGTAAGGGAGAGATGACAAGGGAGAGGTCAGAGAGAAAGACAACATGGCAGAGAAGAAAGGACTCAGAGGTTGCGAGTGGAAGTATGCCTCCGGTCAGCGGCAGGTGGCTGCCAGAGATTCTCTCAGTAGATAACAGCATTTTTTTTTGTTTTTCAAAATGCATTATGAATACGATAAGGTGTACGAACATGTACTGTATATAATGAGTCTTCATTCCACCTATGATATTTGTGCCCAATTCCTTCACTGCCTCACATCCTATAGACGCTAAAGAAGGTACTTCCAAGCTTAAAATGGGCTGTATAAACTTATGACATTCGGCTGCCAAAAACAGATGAAAGGAGAGTCTGGCTTCAATCAGATCTTCAAAATGAGCCAAAAAAAGCTAAATATGTCTTTCATGCAGAGCAATATCCACCACAGCCTCGTACGAAAAACACAGGAAGACGATCCTTCCAAGACGCTCTTTCACATGCTTATCAAGAATAAGTGACAATGTAGTTTATAATTAAAAGCTGCGCCAGAGATAAGGGCCCTTGCAGACCCTCTCAGGGATGGAACTGATCCCACATTCATCTTCACAGCCCATCAGCTCACAGAGGGTTGTTAGGACAGCAATTTACCATGGAAACAACCTCTGTGCTGTGTATGCTACTGGGCAGCTCACTTAGCCCACTATCAGTTACTTTTCTTTATTTGTGGCAGCTGAGGAAGAGACAAATATAGCTCGCGAGCCCCAAGAGGGGGTGTGCGTGTGTATTTGTCTGTGTGAGTGTGTGTGTGTGTGTGTGTGTGTGTTGTCTTTGGACAAGACAGGACAGGCAACTGTGTAGGAAGCTCCTAGAGAACAGGGGTTGCAAAGGTGAAAAGAAGGTGTGATAGAAGTCTCCCTGGTAAAAGATCTAGAGAGACAGAGAGAAAAGGAACTTCAAGGTGTTTTAATTCAAAATGATGGACGATGGAAGATTTTACTTTTAGCTTTTTTCCCGAGATCGTGATTATTACTTTTTAACACCAATACCAGATCATGACCTAATCTCAAAGAAAACTTCAAACATCTGCTCTTCAATCACATCAGAACTCTGCATCGGGTGTAATCAACGCTCCTGGTGAATGGTAATGAAAATAATCAAGGTCTGTGCGTGTCATCAGCACACAGTATGCTGTATCAATCAGTGTGTGATTGGTAATGAAGGTAATTGCCAGTGCGGATCATTGTGGTGTGTTGGTTAAAGCTGCGAGGAAGCACTTTACTGTAGGTCGCAGAGAACGTCTGCGGCACCTGCAAACTCACAAACTGCTTCATGAAAAATACACTTAGGTGTAAGAGTCTGCCATGAGCAGCAAAATAATTTCCTATTAAAATTGTGATAATGATTCTGTTGCTGTCTTTCCCTTATCGTTAGCAAATCCCATTAAATGACCAAAACCAGCAACAAGTTTATCTCAGTAACAAGTATTGCCTGTGTAGCCAAAGTTTGTTGCACTTACTTTCTTATTCCTATGTGACAGAGAGCTCCATTATTGTCTAAAAACTATAAAAAATCTGCCACATCACTGCACTGGTGACATGTTCCTTCAGTACCATGAACATGGGCACTGTAGTTTGTTTATTTATGTATTTTTTTTCCCTCAATCCCATAAACGTGTGCTGCTGTAAATACTCACAACAGCACCAAATGTGAAGTAATTTGTACCTGAAAATAGTCGCAGAAAATGTTTTTTGTATATGATCAGCCAAAACTCAGGTCCCAGCTCTTTCAGCAAACTATTTGGCTTTTTTAAAAAGAAACACCAAAAAAAAGTCCTTTCATCACAATTTTCAGTCCTTGATTTGTCAATTAGCAATTTTCCTGTCTCACCCTCCAGTGCTAACCATCTACTGTGTTTACACTATCTGACGCTGCTTGACAAATAAAAGCAATAGAAACTTTCCGGTTGTGTACAATTTCTCAACAAGGTATTAGGCAACAGCATTCTTCTTCTCTTTGTATACAGGCCTATTTAAACTGAAGTGACTACAACTGTGATTAGTGGAGCTGCAGTAAAACATCCTCTTAACATAAACAAATAAACACAGCAAAAGGAAAAAACTGTTTGCTTATGTTAAATGAAGTTACAATTGGATTCCCATATCCAGACAAAGCACAGAGCTGCAGCGCGGTGTTAGAACAAATTAATGTCCTCCATTTGTTTGGAGAAATTACTCAAGAAGGCCCCAGTGGCCTGTAACCTTCAAACAATATGGTTAATTGCAAATTAATGTGATTTGGCTCTTGTTAAATTGCCGGTAATGGATCACAGTACAATGAGTTTCCAGTCAAATCTGTTGTGTAAGACATTTTCTAGGAAAGAGAACATAACCTAATATAAAGTGCTCACATGTAATCGAATCAAACAGTCTCTCTTTGTTTTATAGACACCAATATTAAAGGGCATTCAGGGCCTTGCTACGAAAAAAAGGTCCTACATGAAAAGTGAGGTCTTAAATAAATATAAGTTGATCCGAGTTGTCTTCTGTTTGTTCATGTTCAACAGGTTTTCATCACTGTTCAATGACCAAACACAATTAGATGCCTCAGAAGAATTGTTTTTATCTTTTGACATTCTGACCACACTGAAGAGGTTTTGAATGACAAGACCCAAATTTATAACCCTGATTCCAACAGTGCATGATAATAATGCTGTACACCGAAACATGGAGGCCCGTACATATTACAATTTGCAATAAACTGTTGCAACAAAAACTACAACTCTCAGCAATCGTAGACAAAAAAAAAAATCCATCAAAGTACACAACCGTTGGTTTAATTTCCTTCTCACCACAAGAAGCCTGTTTGTTTGATTTTGCTGCCATCAAGTGGTAACAGCAAGAATGAACAAACCAAACCTCTGAACCGAGGGGAATAGAGCCACGAACTGATAAATGGGTCAAAATTGCTTTTCGAGAGCAGGTTACTGGATATACTAAACCTGAAGCAGCTTTTACATTTGTTTTCATTATCAGTACATTAGAATATGGTCAATATGTTTTGTAATATCATACTGTTTTCATACGTACTGTCTTTATCAATTGATGTATGGCTCATTTTCCTTCAGGGTTATTCCCAGTTTGATATGAGGATAAGGATATTCTTTTATGAGGATATAAAATGGACATTCTGATGCGAGTCTCTCAAGTGTTCGAGATTTGCTTTCCCCTTTTTATTGGGTGATCCGGCCTGTGCCTTTCATGTGAGGATGTGTTGTTTTCTAATTCTGAATTTGAAAAAGGTCTGTGACAAAAGCATTGAGTGGGAATCACATGAATGTCCTCACTTGGTCTGCAAACACACTGCCATTCAAACAACAGTATTACAGAGAATTATTATGGACCCAAACTGTCTACGGTGGGGAATGAGGTGTTAAAGCAAACCCGAACTGCACCCTGGGGTGTCAGTAAGCATCTTCAGCTGCTCTGAGGATGCTGCAATGATCCACTGTGAACCAGATCACTGTCTGTACATGGCAAAGCCCTCTTTTCTGCACCTGCAGAGCTTCCCTGAGCGGGATACTGGTCATTAATCCAGTTCTAAGTGAGCTCTCTTAATACTGGTCACCGTGCCTTTTGGGAATGGAGTGATTCATTTCACAGAGCAAACTGCGGCACAATGGGAAACCCAAAACAAGCCCAAAAGCCAGCCAACGTGGCTTCGCTTTTCAATTTAAATGCTAATTTAAAGAACTGAAAAACCAATACTGTATAATGACACAGTGACTTTGAACGGGGCTGAGATTACATGTTGCTGATAACAAAAGAGAAAAAAAAAAGAAACCGAGAGGGAAGTGAACGCTGCATAGGTGACCCCTTCCTCGTTTCCTCGTGTAAGTGTAGCCTTTTGTGCATTTGCATATCACAGAATGGGCATAGCTAAAGTCTTTTATATGCCATGTAGCTTAATGAAAAATCAATGACATTTTCAATCTGTTGGGAGAAGAACTCAATTTCATTTTGAGACAATTTTCCAGTGGGAGACTATAGATATCCATATGCCTTTTTAAAATGCAAGGTAAGCCTCATATCAGGGACATGCTGGAAAGTAAAAGACCGGTCTTACACTAAGTGCTGCTCTGCAGTCTAAGACAGTTCAGAGTAATGCATAAAAGACAATTAAGTTCTTCACATCATCTACCCTATATTAATGACCACTGGGCATTTACCAGAGTCCTTAAAGGACTTCTCTTTGGCTGGCAGTTAATACTGTGATATGGATAAATAGACTTGTACCTATGAAGAGATGAACAGAGTGCTTAAGATGCATGCGCTTACTAAGTGTTTTCTCAAATCTCTGTCGCATTGTGATGCCCACCCGACACTTCTGAACAACATGAGTACTTCTGTGAGAAATGCTTCATGTGACAGATGGGTTGGAAAAATTTAATGAGATCAAATCAGAGTGCTTTTTTAAATTTTTTTACAGTATTTCTTTTGACTAAGAGACTTTCTATGAATATAGTTCACACAGTGGAAAGTCTCTTAGTCAGTTACTCAGTTTTTTGAGACCAAAGAAGACGAACATTAATCAAGGATTTTGACTGAAAGATGCTGTTCGCAGTTCAATTAAACCTGTTTTCAGAGCGATGCTGGAGCCTACAGAGAAAGTGTTGTTATGATCAGCCAGTGAATCAGAAGCTCAGAGCTTGTTTATTTTATACAAAGTATGGGTATGGCTATCAGCTCCACATTTTCAACAGTGCATGTCCTGTTTTTCATTTGATCAGATTTGGCCATAAGCAAGCATGGTGACTGGTGGTATGGCTACCCCCAAAAATGACAGCTGCTCTCCCTGTGGTCGGCCGAAGTCTCCACTCAGTTCTGTAAACACCAGAAGGCCTGGAAGGAGACGGGGCCAGCAACAAGAACTGTACGTGTGTTAATGTCACAAGGGAAGGAAAAAGCTTAGACATCAACTTAGTTAACATTAGTTATTATTCCAGCTTGGTGATAATGAACCAATAGTGCTTTTATGCAAAAATCAGATAACTAATTCAGACTTTGTGGAACAAATTTCAACAGGGTTTTGTTCTCTTTTCAGCGACTGAAAGGCATCAACTAGGGAACAACATTAATTTACCAATCGGTAGTCTGAGTCACAGTCAATGTTTTGCTGTTACTATTTGAGCAGCGTACCTATCGCACTCCTACACAAACTCTACTCAAAACAGCTCCTGACAACACAGATAGGTAAGACATTTAAAATAATGATGACAGATAACACAAGGCCAAACACATCAGCAAGTACCACTATAACGATACTGGCACATCTTTTATCCATGAGACATTTGCGAAACACTGTGGGACCACTCAAAGCCGGACTGGGTGAGTTTGGAAAGCAGTTGGAGGGCAAAGTTCCGATGAGTGCTTACTGGACCATCACCTCTTGTCATGTTTATGAGTGCAGCTATGGAAATTAATGGAAAGCATTAGAGTGGGTAGTGGAGTAGCACTGAGGTCTCTTAGACAGTGCATATTTTATTATTTTGTCCTCATACAAAGAACCCTCCACGGTGTGAATCAGTATATTACATGATTTGACAAAATATGTGGAAGAAATATTAACACAAAACCTGCTACTATCTGCTCCTACTCCCTCATGAACGTTTAAAAGGGTCAGTTGGAAGCATTTGCAAACAACTCATGGAGCTAATTTAGCTTAATTGGCTAACTAGCAGTTGCCATTTCAGGTTTCAGCGTGAGAAACCTGCTTTAATCCATCTCCATCTTAAATCAAGGAGCAATTCTTTCAAGAATTATAAAGAATTGTAAGTGATAAATCTCCCACCAATATCACTGTAAACTGCATATTTGCCATGTGAGAATGGAAAGCCAGACAGGCATAGCAACTGTTACTGAGAGGACAAGGTTTTTGTGTAAATTTTTTCTCAAACAATCAATTTCAACATCCCCCCTTATTCACTTGATATTAGCTTCAAACAATACATGTTAAGACTATTTCCAATTAAACACAGCAACGTGGTGCACGTATACAATCCGTTGTGAGACTGTTGTGTGTCTGGATCCCATGTTCTCCTTTCTAGGTCCCTGTGAAATGTGCTTACAGTGCACACAACTGCCTGCTCTATGATCTATTGCTTGAGAGAGTTACAAAGACTCCCTCATTCATTTTGCTTTCAAGCTCTCTCAAAATACCTGAGTGAAATATGACTTACTGTACTTAAAGTGTCATCCATTCCACCTCTTTCCCACTACACCACTAAATATAACCTCTGACAGTTATTGTCTGCTGGCCACCCACTAAACATTTCATTGTTCTTTAATAAAGACTGGACTTGCTCGTCTTTTGTTACAGTGACAAGCTGTGACGGAGATGCTGATCAACACATTATTGCAGGGAGACAGAGATGTAACATAAGCTTGTGTGACCGCGTTAGCAGGGAGTCGATGTGGCATGCTGTGTGTGTGTGCGCTGCCACTGTAAAATCAATATTGGGAAAAGCAAATGGAAAAAGTCAAGCAAGTGCGTGGAGTTCACACTGAAATGCTCACCAAGAGGTGGCTGATTTCGGGTCAATTTCATGGGACTGCTGTGTGGCAACGTGAATTCAGATGGGATTATAGAAGAAACAGCAGATTAATGGGGGAATCTCCGGGTGGTCCAAAACACATACAGAGAACAATGCTGGAGACTCTCAAACATAAAATGAACAATTCATCTGTTCAAGTATTTTAACAATAATTCACCACCAGCAGAAAATACAACATAAAGAAAACTCTTTAAAACAGGCAATTCCCTTTCATCTTAGGTAATTAGTTTAGCTGCTGATTTGTTAATTACATATCAAATTAAACTCTCCCCTCCCATGTCGTGCCTACCTGTTGTCTTGCGTCTTTGTTTTGGCTGAAGAGAGAAGATGACCATTAAAGCCCCCATGATCCAGACTTTCCTGCTTAGTGATCTGAAAGTCCTGTCAGATTTCACACACTTTCACTCCCACGCTGGGATGGCTCGAGAGTGAAAATGGAGAAAAAAACAAAAACAAAGAGATGCCGGGAGCTTTGCATGAAGAATCAAGTCTCCGGTCTAAACTTCTCCTTTATATTCACCCTGGCTAGGTGGGCAGCACGACGAGCAATAGGAGTGGGAGTAAAACATGCGTGCCTCTGTTGAGTTTTGAATTTTGACGCGCACCCTCCGCAGCCCCCTCCCTTTCCCCTGTTTCCCCGGTCTGAAGCGAGAGCCTGCTAGCTGATCTCTGCTCCGCAAAAGCTACTTTGTACCAGTTGAGCACCTAGATTAATTGAGCGCTTGGAGGAGGAGCCAGTAGCATGCTGGGGAGAGTGGTACTTGCGCGCTTTTCAACAGATCTCACCTCACACGGGGAGGGAGAAATTGGAGGAAGGGAGAGAGCTCATGCTGTACAAAACCATTATTCCTTACTAGCTGCCTTTTAACTACATATCTTGCTGGGGACGGGAGCAGAAGACCATGCTGTGTCCGCGACACTGAGAAAGAGCTGATAGAAGAGTCAGACTGGCAGTGGCTGGTGTAAATATTTAAATTACATACAATCACAAGTGGGAGTTTTTCAGTGAGTGTCTGTTCTACCTGCTAATGCTGACAAGCCATTTTATCAACAGATTAATGAGGGCAGAGGGACGTTCCTGTGATGACATTAACTTTATTAGATCCATCCACTGCAATGGAAACATGCCTGCAAATCGCCAGGAGATAACTGAAATTACATCACCATTATCTTACAGGCTTTCTGTTAATGTCTCAATTTACAATGTAAAATTTACATTTACTGTCAGTCACTGACTACCCCACCTTTCAGAAAAATCAAGCAACATTATATTTCAAGTAATAGAATGAATGGATATTGATGCAGTACTGATTCAGTACTCGTAACTGCAAACACGCTCTCCTGCCTCTATAAGAAGGTCCTTTCGCATCCCAACATAAACCTCATGAGAAAAAAAAAAGGTGATTGCCTCTTCAGAGCTGATCCTGCGGCTGCTTGTTTGGCTGACACTGACCAACTTTACGGAAGATCGTCAGGATTACAGAGAAGGTCGAGAGGTCAGAATGGTTTTCAGATCAACATCTTTTCCCCTTTCCATCCTTTGCTCACAACGGCTGAAAGAATACCACAGAGATGGTTGCCTGATGTGACACATCAAAAAATAGAGATGAGAAGAAATAGAGTGAAAAATACTTCCGCTCCCTGTGCCGCCCACGTGCAATTCATTCATTTCATGAACTGCGTGACGGCAGTCCAATTCAGAAACAGAACGGCCAACCACTGCAATCAAGTACCAATTTGCACCCACTCTATTAACTTGCTTCCTGTTAGCCATGTTGCACTGAGGCCTCCTACAGATGCCAGAGAGATGGTAAGATTACACTGAAATGACAAAGTTTACCAGCATCGATGCTCTAACTCACTTACGGCTGCTGCTTACTGCTGTGGAAAGTGTACACCCACATACACTGTATAATCAAACACACATACACACTCACTCGCACAAAGAAGAAGCAGCCGCGGACACTCTGAAGGTCAAGAACCTTTGAATCACCAATGTTCACCCTATTTCTTTTGTAATTGGATTCTCACACCAGCATGACACCTGCATTATAATGCTAACCACCTCCTTGAAAAAGATCCCTTACTGAGGCAATGAACAAGTGAACAATGTTAGTGAACAAACAGTGTTGTGTCTCTTCCTTTAGCTACACACTTCTGCTTTCTCGCTGCAACAGTTACCTGGGTTTGGTAAATGATTAAAACTACATGATTTTATATCTCAGCAAGCACAGATAGTTTAGTTTATGCTAGCTGTCCTACTTTGTGACATTTGTCGTCACACCAGCCAACAATTTCTCTTCTATTATTAAGGTCAGCCAAGGCTCAATACAGATTTATTTTTTAAGGGAAAAAAGGGGAATCATCTTTATTCAGGTTCATACGCATAAACCTTTCCCTGATCAGATAAATATATGACTCATTGCATTGCTATTTGTCTTTAATTAGGATTTTAATGCGGGAAATAATGTTGTCTATTCTGAAAATATCAAAGTTAAAAAATCCAGATATGTAGGATCTGAACATTTTTAACTCAAAGTTCAGGAATTACTTCATCTCCCTATAATTTACTTGTTTATCCAACTTATATAACTGCCTCAATACATTTTAAATACATGTTTTCTAGACTCATACTCATTCCATACTGAAAACTGAGTTCAAAAGATATCTGTGATGCTATGGTTTATAAAGCTAATGTTGATACATCATCAATTTAAACATAGTTATGTTGCAGACTTGTCCCATTACCATGTTGGACAGTTAATGCAGGTTAGGTTATCAGTTAACCACCAGCAGAGCAACAGATGATATAAATGTCAATATCCATGTACATGTATGTTAACATACTTATACGGGAGGAGATCCCGGTTCAAGGTCAGAGTTAAATTAAGTTATAGTACACATAAGTGGCAGTGTGAGAAAGTGTCAAAAGCATAGCCACTTAGCACGAACCCTTAAGCTGCAGCCCCAGTTTGAGAATTGGTCCAAATCAGCCGAGCATGGCTTTTCAAAGGGTAGCCTAATTATGTTGGAGCTGTAATGACTTTTCATTAAATTAGACACTCCAGAGAATAGGGTGGAATAATCAAATGTCTCTTGGGTAAATCATCTCCACACATATTGAGGCTTATTCCACACCACTTGAGGAAAACAATCTAAAAACAATCTGATTAACTATATGGGGTTCGAGAAAGAAATTGCAATGGCAGCACAAGTGTTTTATAATTGAAATGAAGTTGAATCGAAGAGCACAGAGAACATTTGTCACACTTAGATGTTCAATAACAATCAGGCCCGGTCATTTCAAGGTCCGATGTCCAACATCGTGTAAACAACTACTTGAACATGTAGATGCTTGTACATTTCAAGTATGTGGGTGCTCTGCTGCCCACAGATGACCTCCACACTTAAGATGGCTGTCCATTATCCTAAGTGGTGGGCTTCATACTTTTTTTTTTCCTTCCACCCGAGGTAACCTTTTTCCTCCTGTTTTTCTTTTTTTTTTTTTTTTTTTTTTACTGCTCATCAATTTGATGCCATATACAGCACTTCATTAAAAGGAATGCTGTTAGTCTGTGGGTGTATGTGACTCAGACAGAGACTGGCGAGCCACAGACGGGTAAGTTGCCCCCACTGTCTTTTGAACTAACTGTGTGCGAAAGCAAATACAAATGTAGGCTACTTAAGCCATCGCCGCAGGAAGCTTGTAAACAGCGGCTGATGTATAATGAGAGCGGGGAATCAGGCAAGTTTAGCCGCACAGAGGTGGCTCTAGGTGAAGACCAAAACATGGTTATACTCTCAAACTCGACCGAGCTTCAGCTACAAAAGCTTCAAAAGGTTAGCAACTATTCTGCTTTCATAAGGCCTTTGTTGACTTTCTTACAGGCAGGGTAACGTATATTCGACCATACAGGCCTGTTATATGCAGCATGATGTCATGATGATTAAGAGTATTGATGAAGTATAGTAGACCTGATCAAATCCTACACACACCAATCCCAAGTTCTGACACTCAATTAGCAACACAGAGTAGAAGACATTCAGGTACACGACACTCAGCCCTTTTGTTATGGTTGAAATAATATTATGAATAATATGAATAATATTTCTATTCTATCCTATTCTATATTGTTAGTCATACATTAAGTTGTGGCAAAACTGGGGCATTCTGTGCATGTTGTTATTGATAGTTCACATTTTTAATGTTCTACTTTGGGTTTGTGTTGTTTCCTGCACATTCTGCATATCCATGAACTTATGTTCTCCTTTTCCTATCATCAGATTTATATTACATATTCTAATGCTACAAATTGTAGAAGACTCACTACTTTTATCTTATGTATATTTAAAACTGCTATGGTGTATATTTTTCATATTTTTTGATAGCTGTTTATGTTAATGTAAACCTCTAAATATGTATTTGTGTCTGCATTGGCCCAGTTTCTCGACAGGGATCATTAGTTTCATTGTTCAGTGCAGTATTTATATTGTCCACTAAGTGGCAGCAAAACAGTGTAAGTACATGCATGTTTGGCAGCTTTTGCATGTAAAAAGAATGACAACAAACTGCTGACCTTAACATTTATGTCACAGAGAGGACAAACAGTTGTGAGTTCTTTTCATAGCATTTTACGGTTCAAGTGCTATGTTGCACTACAACATAAAGCAAGTTCCTGTAAGTCCCAATGCTCCATCTGTGCGTTTTAGAGTGACACATACAGGGCATACAGCTGGCATTTGATCAATAAAACTCATGTAGGGAGCCTGTTCTTTTAATACTGGGAGGAGGTCCTGTCAATTGATAAATTAAGGGCCAGGACCTTAACTGACACGGAAGGTTTGATTCATTTGTGTCACATTATCCTCCAGTGACGGCCACATCGAGGCAGTCTAAAGGCCACTGCTGTCACGTCATTCATGCCTCGCTCATTAATCTATACTAGAAAAACAAAACAAACAAAAACAACCTCTAAAAAGGACAAATGTGCAAGTAAGAGCCAAAATATATAGATAATAGATTAGATAATTTAGTGCTTCTTAAAGTAGTGTGACCCATCAGTCAATTCAACTAAGGGAAACTAACTTTACAGTACGGACGATAAACAGAATGTGCTGGATAAACTAACTATGTAAAAATAACTTTAGGCAAGCAAGTAACATATACAGAATGCAAACGTATGCATGTAACAGTGCTGATTGATTGACAGGTATTTTTAAGTGTCCCAAATGGGTTGTTGACCTGTATGGGCTTTAAAGACACTAGAGTAACAATATGCAGTGACACATATTCCAGGCATTTCCTATAAATCTCACCAAAACAGAAATCTCATTAAAAAGCCAACTCAGTGTATTCAGACGACTAAAAGGACAAAGCAGGAAAATGGTTAATGATCACCCTTCTTCTGAACTGCCTTTATACTGTATCTGCCTGCATTAATTGCCAGGTGTAAGGCCTGATACTCAAATGCACATTAGGACCTTTGCCTTCTCGGTACATTATATCTGAGAAATGGTTCAGTGTGTTAATCTTTTTTTTGATTTGGATATGATTCATACGGTTTAGCTTATTCAAGATATCCTCTTTCCAGACATATGACAAGGTGAGGCCTTAATTATACTGCAGATTGACAACACTGACTAGTCAACTCTAGATTTAAAAAAAAAAAAAACAAACAAGTTTCAATATATCAGGCAACAGATTACACAAAAGTGAAATGTTCATAAATCTGACTTCATGACAGGTGAGTAGTGTTCTCTCTTCTGTTAACAAATGAGCCACAGATGAGCCACATACAATTATAATATAGCAAGATGAAGATCAGAAATGTTCTTTTTTGCTCATGCATCAGCAGGGCACACATCTCAGCCCATTACTCTTACATCCTAAAGTGTGTAATGCCGTTTGGCTTATTATATCTATAATCTACAACCATCATAAAAAAAAATACAAAAGAGGTCGCTACTTGCAAAACATATCATCTATATGAAGTTGTTTTTGGAGCAATGTATTTCTTTAAAAATTCTATTTACCTAAACTTTATGATCTATCGTTTTAGTAAGTTAGTAATAAGTTTTTATCATGTAAGATCAAATTTGTTTAAGAAAATACTATATATATATATATATATATATATATATATATATAATCCTTATTTAATTGCACCGATAGAGAAGAAATGGAAGGTGCACTGTCATGTATTAAACAGTAGAGGGAGCAATTGGTTTATTCTGAAAAACCAATCAGCACTCACACAGCCTTCTCCATGAGGGAGGCATCAACTTCAATATTGTGCTGTTCAGTTTACAACAATCTCGTGTTATCTCGCTAAAAGCAAAGCCGGCAATGACTGCATTTCTCCTATCTAAACAGCATTTGGATCAAAACCATTCTGCCTTTTAACATCTGCGCATTTCATGCAGCATAGATTTTACAACAAAGATTAGGGGCCCCTGACAAAAAGAAAAATGTAAATAAAAGAGAGCAGACATCCTTTTTTTTCCATGACGTAACACAAGGTCTGCCAAAAGCACACTGTGAGGTGTCAGAGCTCTTTCTAAAACAAACTATAAATCTTCCATTTTCCAATATACATTTTTCTGTCAGCTTTGTGTTCGAAAAAAAATAAAACGCAAAAAAAAACACCAGGCAGTGATGATCTAGTCTGTTTGATGGCTGCTGAGAATAGAAGAAAACTCTGGGCAACAGTCAGTCATTTCCTGGGACATTTTCTTTGATACGTGCTAAGAACTGCAACCGAAGCAGTACTGTTTAAAGAGGAAATGAAATGTAAAGAGTGTAGGAAATGGTTCCCATTAAGCTTTCTCAGTGGCAAGTCATCAACATAAAACAAAATGTGAAACTGTTAATGGATAGTTCTTGCACAGGGAGGAAGAAACTGAAATCAGCAACACAGGAAATGGAATGGTCCGCTACAGTATATTAGAAAATCAGAAACATGGCTTTACGGTTATCCTCTTATGCTACACGCACTTTTCTAAATATTAACAATGGACCTGTGGAAAAGCAGTCATTCATCCTAGTGCAAATGAAAACATGACATGAAAGCAAGACTGTCAGAAACGAGAGTATTTCAACTGTATTTGGCCAACGTACAGTGCACCCAAACACCCAGATGCTCATATTGGAAAGAATCTGCAACCTGCTGTTTTTAATTATGGATCAATTAGGAATGGCCTTTAGAGGGCATAAGGAACACAGTGGGCACAGAGGTTGTCATGAGGCACGTTTTTAAAAGCAGCACTGCACCAGTAGGGGATGATGCGTGGGAGAGTCTGCACGTCCAAGCTTTACTGTACAGTTAACAACACGTATGAAGGATGGCTCTGGGATTCA
Organism: Seriola lalandi dorsalis; assembly: GCF_002814215.2. Lineage (NCBI taxonomy): Eukaryota > Metazoa > Chordata > Actinopteri > Carangiformes > Carangidae > Seriola > Seriola lalandi. Next base: position 536,565 of record NW_019525216.1, on the reverse strand, counting down.
AACCAACCGATAATCACAGCAGTAATGACACTCAGCGTTTTCTTTCCCGCACAGTCACCAAACCATCTGCCATCACTAATATCAAGTACACCGTCATCCTAACCATAATAGGTTGCCGCAGTGACAATGGGCGCACACTACCTGCCCAGATGGTGTGAATCAGTGGGCAGCGGGCCTTGTGGTGCGCGCCGCATCTCGCTGCCATCAATCATGGACAAATGTGGTCCGGTGAAAAGGTTATAAACGGTGGCACAAAAACAAAAGCCTAATTTCCGTGAGAGGGCCAAGCAGGACAGCTCAGCCACTTTTATGTTTATTGAACCCCAGTGAATCCACTATTTGTTTGGCACTGTATCATAGCTAATAAAATATCTTGTGTCCACGTTGTAGAATGAGGCAGCACAGCTGTTTAGGGACATCTTGAATAAACAATGAGGAAGCCTTGGCAAGCTCCTTGTATTCATGTTTGTGTGTATACATAAACACACAATATCTTCCTTGTCATACATTATTATTTCCTACTTTTTTCTTCCACCTTTTCTTTGAAAAATTGCTGATTGTAAACAGAGAAGAGATGTATGACTCCAAGCACCAGTTTTATTGATGCATCTCATCTACAGAACTTTCCTCAAGCCATAAGAAAAAGCTGACGTGCTCGCCAGAGTCCTAATTTTAATCAAGCTGTCCCATTGCACCAAGAAGTACATCCAGTAAAGTCAGTCATACAGAGAAGCAGTTGAAAACAAGTAGCCTCTCTTTACTGCAGTCTGACTGCAGACAAAAGGAAACGCACAGATTTTGAATCATCTCACATCCTGCACCGGTGGTTATATAGGGCTGTCCAACATGGACGCCGGCCAAGCAGTTACAGTTCGACGCGAGTCTCAATGGCACCCGCTCGAGTCGATCTGTCATTAGCGCAGCCCCACCTGCTGCCATTGTGCACCCTGTAGGCCCGGCCTGTGCCACATTCTTTTATTACACCCTGACATGTAGCTGCTGTCTGTGTAACACTGAGCACACTGTTACACATCAGTGTTCACTCGTCCGTACATGACACGGAAGAGTGTCCGAACCAACAATGGAAAATTACAATACAAGCTGATCAGTGCTTTACAACTCAGTCAGGTGTGAGATGTATTGGGTCAAGCCAAAACATATCAGGGATCAAAATTGTCACTGAGCAGCAACAAATGAAAAATCTGCACAGGTGGTTTGCAAGGACATCAAAATTCCGGTTTTGTTTACCCTAACCAAAGCCCTTAGTCTCCTCTTAGAACAGTGGATATTACATTACAGCAGTGTTCATTCTGAATCATAGCTCCTCATATCCGATTCAACTCCAAATAAAAACTATGAAACTCATGCTGAGATGTGATGTTGCCAATAAAACGTGGTACACGTGGTGCAAGCAGTGGTGCGATTGCTGCGGTTATTTGGGAGCTCAAATATCGCCACATAAGCAATCCAGATGCTAGATGAAAACATAATTTAGTGCTCCTTCGAATCGGAGCTGTCCTAAACCCCAACAGCAATAAACATAACTCTTTGCTCCACTTCATTTTAGCAAATATTGTATACTGAACATTATCATTCAACAGACTATCTTACCCAATTGTGCTCTGCTTGAGATAGCAAGGGAGCAGTTAAGTCCTCTGCATGCAAAATCATACTGAGGTCTTATATTATTAAATATGCACAGTTTAATCAGCTTGCTCTGTTTCAGTCACACATCTTGTTCAGTTGAGAGGGTGGGGATTTATCCAGAATGTAAGTTCATGTAGGGGAATGAGCACAGCAGTGGTCTCTGCACATAAAGATTTTTTTTTTTTTCATTAGGCTTTATGTTACTTCTGATTCACTGTGCAACAAAAAAGCAAAATGAGTAAGGAAAATGAGTCCTTTTGGTCTGAGTGATTGAAAAGATAAGCTGGTATCTTTGCATATACAAATCGCAACTAGTGGAAAACTTTTACATTCACAGACAACTCTGGTTTATTATAACTTGTGGGGGGGAATGTGTAGAATTTACACATAAAGATTGGTTTATTTGTCACTCAGAGTACAAATTTAAAACAGAAAGTCTGCATTATTAACACAGGGATTCTGAATGACAGTCAGACAGTCAGGGCAATAAATAGTTGCTGTTGGTTGCATCATGGGAAATGCAGGTTCCAGCATTTTTGGAGCTTGTCCCATACCACGGACTAAAAAGAAAACACTATCTTGGGCTCTGCTGCTTCAACTTTGACCACTTTTACTAACATGTATCTCTTTTGAAATCCACAACATTTTGATGCAAGGGTAACCCTTTAAATCAAGAGACCATATAACTTTCTTTTCAAGTGACAATTACGAGCTAACGCTTGAAATAAGCTATTGTGGCACAGCAGTAGTGCAAGTGGAGAACAGTCATAAAGTCACTGATCGGATGAGACTGAATAATGCTGTAAAAGTAAAACCCCTGAGTGTACTGAACTGAGCAAAGGTGCGTTTGACCGTTTCAACTGAATTCAACTTAAAAAGGCGGAAGAGTGTAGTGAGTGACTTTGTTGCTTTTCCTTTCAAAAGTAACAGTCTTGCTTCAAGGTCAAACAATCATAATTACAGATCTAATAACAGAACATGAGAGTTCTGTGAGCAAAGTTCACATATAGTTGTTTTAGAGCTGAAATAATTTGTAGATTATTCAATGAGTGATTGGCATAAAATAAAAATTAAAAAACAATACCTATTCACCTCATTTGTTTCAGTAGTATTGTTTTTCAAAAAGTCAGTTGAGAAATGCAATTGCGTTATCTTGGATGGACAACCTTGAACAGCCCTTGGCTGTCCCGGGGTCACAAACAGTATCATGAATGACATATTCATCCACTGCCTCAGGCCATGATCTCATCTAAAATCTATTAGGCTGGCTCTGATGGCAGCTCATCAGCAACAGTGACAGGTGAAACACTAACCGTGTCAATGATGCTAACACTGCAGCGATGCTCAAGCCCCACCCGGCATACATCAGCTTTCTATTAATAAACCAGAGAGTGGAGGGGAAACCCTTCTCCCTGGGTAAATGGCGAGACACGTTGCAAGCCATCTTCCCACACAGACCTGAACCCCGTAACCAAACGCCACCAGCGCCAGCAGCTATGGTAACACTGGAGTATCACCCCCTCTCTTATGTTTCCCACATCAGGGCCAGATTACGTGTCAGTGCGGGGGAAGTTGCAGCATGAGTTTCATCATATTATGCCATCATTCAGCTCACTTTCAGGGAGGGGCTGAGAAAAAAAGCGATGATGCTCGGTGGAAACAGTCGATTTACTTTGTTATTACCAGTCTTATCTGATATACTGTAGGAAGGCAGGCAAATGATTAAAATGTAAATAGCAGCGGTGCAAAATGAGATTAGAGGAGGATTCATTGAAAAGATGTGTTTAACATCTAATTTAAGAGCTGAACCCGAGCCAACAGCTTCTGGTCATTAATCCTTGTAGATTGAGAAGGGATACTAGATTGTGTCTGTTTCATGCCTCTCCAAATCACTTAAGTCTGTCCGCGTTAAAATACTTTAATCCTGATTGTGGATTGTCTGTGGTTCCCTGCATCTTTGATCTGAAACTAGAGGACAATCAATATGCACAATCTACAAGGCTATCTTAAGTTTCAACCAATCTCACGCAAAATGCTCAGATCACACAGGCCTGCACTTTCATGTAAGGGCCAAAGGTAGTACACACCATTGTGTGTACGGGAAGACAGCGCCACTGAAATATTCCCCTTATGTTGTGTTGTCATTTCAAAGCGATCACTCTCCGGTGACAGGAACAAAGGGTGAACACTCCTGGCCACAGATTGTCCTTAAGAGCGGATGCTACAGTACATATCCTGTGAGGCTAATTCAGCCGCGCACACTTTGCACTGACAGTGGGGAACAAACACTGTGATTAACGCGTCTTTACATGCTGACACAAAGGAAAGACAATTGCTTCTCTAACACATACATTGTAAATATTGCAGCGATGGTGGATGTGGAGAGGGCAATAAAGAGCAAAATGGCAGTTTCCTCTGTGGTAAATTGTGTCAAATGCAGCCTGTTCAATGTTGCCTATGTAAAACTGCCTACTGAGGTTACTCAGCCCTAGTCATTTTGAAACACCGTAAGAAGCAAGACTACCCAAAATTTCTAATATACTAAAGTAAAGAGAGACACAAGTCAGAAAAACAAAAATAATTTTGGACAGCAGACATATACTATTCCTCTTTCACCTCGTATCTTTCACCACTTTCAAATTTGCAATGAAATCTTGCAAGCTCTGGAGGGTGTAAACCCCAAGGTTAAAAAAAAAAGGAAAAAAAAAAAGAAAACTGTGGCTTGGATGAAACAATGTTATACAAACTCAAGCTGTGCAAGTGTCAAACATTGTTTGAACCCACAGAAGTTCTTTCGTTTTCTGGTGGAGATCAAAAAGTTTCCAAAGATGCCAAATATGTTAGGTTGAACTTCAGAGAAATGTGCATAAAATGATGCACAAGACGTCCTGAATATTTCCATGTGATGGAAATGGTGCAGCCATAAAAACATGGATGCTTGAATATTTTACCCGTGTACTGAAGCTTCAATGAAGCATTGGACTAAGATGATAAAGAATAAGATCCTCTCAGACACATTAGGATAAGATGATTTCTTCAAACTTTAAAGCTGCTTAAGGGAAAATATAAAAGGGGACAACTGGTGGTGGATAGGATTGCAGGTTTATGCAGATGCAGAGATGTACAAAGAAGGAAGGAAGGAAAACAACGAAACAATACAAATCCATTTACTTTTCCTGATGATTGATTTAGTTACACCACAGACATCACTATGGTGCGTAAGATGATACAGTAGGTAAACCACCTATGTGAGCGTCCCATACAATGTAAGCCATGCATGACTGAGTGCATCTATGAATTAATCACACAGCAATCCTCTGCTGTATAGCAGCTAATGTACACAGTTTCTCTCATCTGCCACCAACCTCTGCTTTTTTCCTCAAGCTCAAAATCAAAATAACACTATAACCTTCAAATCCACCTCCACATGATACTATAGTGTCTGACCTTTAACCCTGTCAAAGCTATTTCCAGAGCCACTATGGTGTACCTAACAGAACTAGGTTGAGTTCCTGCTCATAAAAATTACATGAAGTTAACTTGACTGGCAGAAATGTCTGTCTGAATTATGCATTGCATAGTAAACACTGAGCTCTGACAGTGTACTCCTTCCTGACACGTTTCAGTTCAATATAAAGTGAACATAAAACATTGAGCTGTCCCTCGAGCACGGCAGTTAATGGTACAGAAGTCGTTTGGAGAAGTAAGGTGGACGACGGCGCCGCCACATTGATGATGGCAGCTGAGGTTGTTAATGTGATGTTATGAGTTGTCTTTAAGTTATGCAGTCATGGCTCATTGATAATCCATATGTGGATGTAGGGAAGCATGTGGTGAGAGCGATTATAAAAATGAAAAGGGCTGCCAATTTGTGTGAATCGTTCATGGATGGATGGATTACTTAACAGGCCTACCGGGCACAGACCTGGGTGCCCCAGCAGTCAAAGGGCTCCTTATATTTGAAGTAACAAACTGTCACAGAGCGTAAGAGCAGGAAAGTCTTGATTCTGCGTGTGTGTGTTTTTAATCACCGTCTTTTACGATTGAGTATCTGCCAACCAAATCTAATCCAATGTTTGGTTTTGTTTATTTTTTTCCTTCACAGTACAGCTGCACAGCGTGCTGAGGGTACAGAGATATTTTCAGGGCACGGACGGCTTCTCGTCATCTCCAATGTGAACTAAACACTGAATTTCAGGCAGCGAATTTCATGGCTACAAAAAGAAATAAAACCAAGATGGAAAACTACAACAAGGAGAAAAACTGACTACAGAGAGGTGTAAAACAACAACAAGACATGTACAACCGCTGCAAAGGGAAAAATTATAAAAGAGACATCAAGAAATAGACGAAAACTATCTACAAACAGATGCAAAAAAAAAAAAACTACAGAGATAAAATGACTGCAAAGAAACGTAAGGCGACAACAATAAGATGCAAAACTACAATAAACGACACTTACGTTTTGCCTCTCTCTCTTCTCCTAAGTAGGAGGGTTTGGCGTCTTTTACTGTGCCCCAGGTTCTGTTGTCAAATAATTCATTGATGGAATCAAATGGTTCCTTCTATGGCATGCTAATCTCCCCCCTTGCTCAATTCCCCTTCACTGATAATCATCAAGCTGGTGCAGTGTCTGAACCGTGTGCAGTGCCTATGTGGTGCCATAAAATTAATGCAACACACACACACACACAGACACACACACACACACACACAAAGAAAAAAGTAGGGTTGTCTTCAGTGAACCCCCTTCAGATTGACTGTACTCCCTTCTCTACTTTCCCCCACCAATTGTATGTGACAAATACAGCAGGTGAATACGTTCCAATATGTCTCCACTCTCCTGAGGGAGGGATTCATTTTCCCAGCCAGGCACCAGAACACTGTGAGCCATGACAGCTTGCTCTCAGTAGTAGGCTTTTCATGGTTTCGGTTTTAAATCAGAGCACAATGGTGGAAACCATCCAGTTTCTCTGCGGTTACGCAACTAATTTCAATCACGCTGTTCACAGGTGTCAATTACAGCAACCTATTCTGCAGGTTTACAAGCCTCAGCGCCGTTTTAATGTGAGGCCACCAAATTACAGTGAGTGCTGCTTAGCGTGCATTCGTCTCAGCGGTACAAATGAACACTGCTCAAGTAGTAGTTTGCTCATTTCCAGGGAACAGCAGAATTTAGTTAAGGAAAATTTCCCGCAGTGGTGTGCAACAACACTAAATGCACACACACTATTGAGGGACACACACTAATACACATACACAAGGTGAGTTTTCCACCCAGAGATGAGATTTGTATGTGCTCTGGGGAAGGGAGAAACTGGGGGTTTTCTAATGCAGTTAGGGACTGCTGCACTGTTTCATCCAGCTCCAGTGGAAGACACACACCAGTCTGCAAGCCTCTGCTGTGGCCTCAGCTCATAGCCCATCATTTTCTCTGCTCTCCAGGAATGAGCAGAGGGAGAGGGACTGACCAGGGTTTAGACACAGGAAAAAACTGCATGTCTGAGTTAAGAAGGGCAGGAGCATAAACAGGACGGATGGATAGCTGAGCTGAGTCAGTGATTTTGATATTGATCAAATGAAATGTTTGGAAAGCGAAATGGCTCGACATAATCCAAATTTATGCTGCAACTGATGATTACTTTAATCACTGAGTGATCTGTTGTGCATTTTTTTAAATTAATCTATTTATCATTTTGTCCATAAAATGTCAGACAGTTGTGAAATATGCCATTACCAACTGCGTTATCCCTGTTTTGTCTGTGCAACAGTCCCAAACCCAAAGATGGATTCAGTTTAGAAGGGCGTAAAAAGCAAATCTTAACTTTTAGAGAAGGTCAAACCAACAACCTTTTGGACATTTTTGCTTGATAAATGACTAAGTGATTGATAAATCTTCAAATCTGTTTCGGCACTAATCCAAGTGTTTTGATTTTTGGTTATTATGTTGATATTGCTTTATTCACCTAAGGCAACTGGGTAGTGGAGCAAGACAAGTTAGATATAGATGATAAAACTGATAAGCAACATGTCTAGTTTTGGCTTTGCTTGCTGTAGTATTCCCAGTTCCATCAGTTGAATTAGTCAAAATTTGCTTTGTTGAATACCCCACATGACCTCACCTGCAACTTGCGTAACTTTATTCACATCTTCTTCAAGCAACGTGTTACAGTTTTTTTCCTTCACATACATTGCATACCATTTAAACTCGCCTTTCCTGTGCTCATCTCCAGGATTAATTATTTTGAAGTAGTCTTGCTGTGTTTGTGATGGAATTTGTCTATTTACATTAGGGCACAGGCTTACAACCAAGACAGACTGTGTCCTCACATTTCATGCTTAAAACCACAATCTCTAAGCCCCCCCACCCTCCTCCTCCTCTCCAATCTTGTGTGGGGTGTCAGGAAAAAGAAACAGACCTCATGGCACAGTGAGCATAGAGACATTTGCTCGCTGCACGGTTTGACAGCAGCTCAACAGCAATTTGAATCTTCACAAGTTCGATAATGTTCTTCTCGTAAATTGCAGCCGTGAGCAGACAGCCCTTCAACTAGAGGACTCACTGTTATGGCAGGTGTCTGAATTGCTGAAATATCCTTGAGGAAAGCACCGCCAGCTGCGGTAATGTTGTACAACAGCCATCCTGACGTCCGCAGAGCATCACAGTAACCCCTGCTCCCTACTGCAATGAACATTTCATAATCTCCCGATCGCCTGGCTTTGCTGAAACAGTACAGAAAGGGTTAAAGTCTGCATCAAACAGTGCAGGCTCGGCAAGCATCATAAAATCCCATTTCATGTTCAAGCTGTGGCGCCACGGCACTGTTCTTTATCTGGGCTTGGGGTCAATAGGGAATCGATGAATTTCATTTCCCATCTTCATAGCTCAGCAACAGAAATTGACCAAATTCACTTGAGAACATCGAATGATTCAACAGATATAGTCCATGGCTGAATTCTGTGTGGCAGGCAGTAGGAACTTTTAAGCTTATCAAAAAAGAAGCACCAATTATTCAAGATTACTATTATTCAATGTTTGAAATGTTTGAATATTGAAAGAATATTGTTAACAAGTTGAAAAAGATGTGCACACAGAGATATTTCTCATTGAGTAGATACAGTATAACACAGTGAGGATCTCTACGTGCAGCTTTGTTTGCCACTGAGCAACTGCTCATGTGAGAAGATGCATAAAGCATACACAAAACTCAGTTACATTTATGGGAAGATTGCATTATTTCGACTCTCTTTTGTCCTGGGATTCATTCAACCAATAACAATAAATTGAGAGTAATATATTCCTTTAAAGCATTTGGAAATGCTCTCTCTCTCTCACTCTCTCTCCAGCAAGTTAATTTACTAATTTAAAATGAATCACCTAAAGCCCATTTGTAGTCTTTTATTCTCATTTTAAACATTTTAAACCTGAGATTGGCCCCATGGTTTGGGGTTTCTCGAGAAGAAAATCAAATTTAACAGTTGAGTTTCTGCAGAGCCGTCCCATTTCACAATGAGCACGGATTTACACCAAATTCCCACCTCTGAAAGGATCTTACACAGCAAGATCTCCCTTTATTGCCTGCAGGACTGTAAACCTTTAAGCTCAATGAAGAACACTCTCCATTTATTTTCACCCTCAGACATGGCTTACACCATCAATTATTCACATTCTACCATTTGCCAGAAGTGGGGAATTGAACTTAAACCCAATACAATCCTGACGCAAACACAAATCATCAGCGATTCATAGTTTAAGTTATAAAGAGTGTCAAAAGAAGCCACAAAAAAAAAAAAGAAAGGCGAAGTCCAAGTTTGGTTATGTGTTCTAAAGTTTGTTGTACATAACAGCACAGCGCCAAAAGACGGGCAAAATATGAAATTATAATGAGAACACAGCTGTCTTGATAGTGAACATGAGGCTTGTGTATTTCATATGCGTAAGCCAACGTGCTTGGCTCTGTGTTCGATGACTGGAGTCATGCTGAGGTCATGAATAAGAAATCACTTTCCACGATCTCATACATAAATCTAACAAAAAATAAATACAGTATGGGCTCAAATTGACTGGAGAGTGAAGGTAACTAACGAGCCTAACTGGGGTTTTGTAAGGTATTGATCTGATCTAACGACATTGTAGCGTTAACGCTATATTTAATGATTTACTCTCGTTGAAATGGGGCACCAGTCCTCTAGGAGGACAACAATGAATTACTTCATTGCCAAATTTATCAATCTCATATCGGAAGCCATGACTTCTCGATTCAATGGATCTCCAGTCTCTACGTCAAAAGAAAACGACAGGACAACAACTGGGTGTAAATAAATGAGTTTATTTAACTAAACTACTATGTACAGAGTAAATGCAAGGTGTAATAATCATAAAGATGAAAATAATAATGAATGAGCAGTGTGATGAGTTGGCAATGGTGGGAGAGAATATGTTATGGCTATACACTATGGCTATACAGCTAATGATACTACATCTACGAATTAAATTTGATGATTAAATATTGCTATATTTCGACATCAACCCAGTCATGAGCAGAGTGTTAAGACCGTCCTACTGTGAGTTGCGCTGTAGCTGAAGACCCTCGGCTGGAACCCAGGTGGCTGTGGTTGCCGTGGTAACCCTGGAGACGCGGGGTCTAGGTGGATTCTCCTGGAGGCTGTGTCCCGTTATCACGATGACGGATTCTGCCGTTGTCTCAGCAGTTCAGCTCTGGTGGAGTTTGCCAGGAGACTTTCTGTCTCGGGCACTCTTGATTTCTGCTCGGCTTCTCTGCAGGCGGTCGTGCAGATGTTATCTGCTGGTGTCTCTTGCGGGTTGATGCGAAATAAACTCTAATGCTCTTCACTTTGGTTGGGTAACTTAGAGGAGACTGGCGTTGACCAGATGACTCTAAAGTTGTCAAAATCTTCAAAAAAAGGGAAACTTGATGATGATTAAAAGTTACGAAATTACTCTGAGGCACTTCTGTTGCTTTGGTTCAGTTGGTCTTGACTTGGCTTATAAAAATAAAAGATCGCGTATGTAGACAAAAATCATGTTACTTGTAGCTGGTGGCAAAGAAAAATAAAAGACGCGAAAAGTGCAAAAATGACTAAGAGCCATGAGTTTGTGGCGAGCAGCTTAGAGCTAAGAGTTTCCATGGCTACAGAGCCGGGCTTTGAGCCGGGACTCTGAGCTTTGAGCAAAGATCTCAGCTTCTAGTTTCTGCATCGTTTCTCACTTTGCGCATCTTCTTGTCCTCTGGTTTCTCTTCTGGTTTCTGGATTCTGAACAGATTTTCAGGGCTTCTGTCCGGCATTGGCTTCAGAATAGGCTTAGAAATAGGCAATAGGCAATTTTGGCTTCTTAGCTTCTTGGCTTAGAAAAATAGGCTTTTTTGGCAATGTGTGAATGGTTCACGACTGTTTTATCCCCTGGGGGCTGGCGCATGTTTCATGGGCGTCACCCATCTTCTCCTGTGTTTCCACTTGGAGAAGAGAGTAATTTTCCATTGAACTTTAGAATAATTTAAATCTAGAGCTTACTTATAAACTTGCACATCCTTCTTCCACCATGACCACAAAACATTAAATGAAATAACATAAAACTACTTGCACTAATAATGGCAGAGAGGAGTAATAGGAGTGTTGATTTCATATTACATCCTTCAAACCTGGAATTAATTATGATACAAGTGGTTAATTGATCAAACAACAATATAAACATTTCCCAAAGCTAATAATCTATACATATGGATTACACAGCAGTTCTTCGACTGTACTAATAATAATATGCACATTCTGGAGGTCATGTATTGTGTTACCTTGTGTGAAGGATGCTGACAGTATGGTCACATGAAGGACTTTGTCTTAAAATCTACATGTTACATTTCAAACATTCTATGGGATAGAAGTTCGGGATTAAACTATTACATAGGAACATCTCATGAGTTAGAGAACAGTTAGATATTTAATTTTACATTCATCCTTTGATCTGTGTCTGTGAAGAGTGTTCTGCTGGTCACTACCCAGGATTGGAATGTGAGTTGTAGTTTATGACTCTTATCTAGAGAGGGACAGAGGAAGAGAGGTTGGTGTGTGTGTGTGTGTGCGTGTGTGTGTGTGTTCATGCATGGCACAGACAGGCCAGGATTCACACCTTAGTGTTAATCAGTCCTTTTTGTTGTTACTTGTCCTATACAAGAAACAATCAAATATCACTTCTCCAGTTATCTGGTGTCCATTGGTTGATCCTCTGGAGCTGACCCTTTGATCTTTGGTCTGGTTCTGTGTTGTTCAGCCATGCTAACAGCATGGTCTGTTTGTGGAAGAGGGGTCCTTTGTCTCTGTTTCCTATCGATCTGATAGTTTGATGGTGGAAAGAGTCGCAAAGTGTCAATTGTGAGTCCGTAACTCTGCATGTCCTTATAATGAACTTCCTTAATGGCCTGTGACTGATGCCAGGCCACGTATGTACGCTACAACCTTAATCTTAACCTGATTTAGTGATTGAATGCATTACTTTCTCATTAAATTATTTATCTCAGAACACCACTCAACCATAATGCAATAGATCGTATCTGTATGAAAAAAAAAAAAAAAAAACTTTCATTTTCTGTGCTGTTGATGGCAGGCAGATGCATTGTGACAGCCCACACATGCCCTTGAAATGTACATGTATTTTTTGCACTGTTCTGTCAAAGCAGATGCACCAGCAGCAGGAGCAACAGCCCTGCTACAGTGACAGGAGCCCACTCACAACTGCAGTGAAAGGCACTCTAAAGCCTCTGCAGTGACCATCCGCTCTGGAAAAGAAAAATCCTGACAGTTCTGGGTTAATGCAGGAAATAACCACCTGGATACAGGGAGGAAATCCAATACAGTCAACAAACATGCATGTGCTTAAGGTTTACACAAAGGAACTTAAATCAACTTTCAGTGCCCTTCTCATCACTTATTTTGATAGCACATTATATCACTATGGTTGACTGATCAGACTTGCAAAGTAGGGGCAATCAGTATTAGCATAGGTTATGCCCATGCAAGGGTTATAAAAGAGGCAGGCAATCAGAACAGCAGCATGTGAGGTGACTACATAGTGAGGCTGCAGGAAAGTAATGTTCTTCTACTTCTGTCTGGGTCAGTCATTATGGGACTAAAACTATATTTATGGTGTGCTTTCATTTCCCAAATTCAGCTAATCCACTTATTGTAATATCGTAATTTTTTTTTTTTTTCTTTGTTACTGCGATACCCTAAAATCTTTAGTTTTGGGGAATGAGCAAAAGAGAGAGAGAGAGGAGAAATAACAACTTACCTACAGTTTTTTATGCACTTGAAGTTAAAGAACTCCAAATTTAGCCTGAGGACATTTTGGGCAAAAGGTGCCAACTGCATTTTCATATCAAAAATTTTACATTTTCAACCTCTCTCTTTCTCATTATTCCACCAGCTTTACCCGCCCAAACGGAGAGTCTATTTCAGCAAGTCCCAGCTTGCACCGGTCAGATTCGCTGAGCGCATTGATCGCTTTGTTAAAGGACAAGTAATTGTGGGCGAGTGGTGTGCTCTGATTGCCTCTGGGCTTCTTCAAGACCAATTTGTCTGCCTGTCACTTGAGGGCAGGGGCACAGAACTCATTGTGGGGCAGGGAAGGAGCCTGACGGGAAATGTGATCTCCTTGTGACGCGTCGAGTGCTTCCTCCTTGTCTGTTTGTGTGAATTTGCTTGCTGATGAGTGAGTGTATTTTCCCATTGCACTGCAACACTGGCGATCGATAATGAGGCCCCTTATGTTTGAGTTTGTGTGTGTGTGTGTAGCGTGGCAGGCTGTTGCTGCTTTAGAGCAGAGAATATCAGATGTGACTCACCCAATGTAATTTTGCAAAAAAAATATGTGTTCTTTTTTTAATTATCAAGTGTATCCATTTGGCAGCTGTGGAAATATTCATGCGTACTCTAGCATGTGTAAAGTACTGTAAAAATTATAGTGGTGAACTAAAGGCAGATTTCCCAGTTTTAACAGAGAGAAAATAAAAAAAATCAATGGTCTCTTCTCTAAGGCTTTATTTATTCTCCTTGATCCAAAGTAAACTGACACTTTTACTCAAGAGCAAATCACTTAATCGGCATAACCTCCTGAAAGCATCATTCAACATGCCAATACTATCCCTTCATGTAACACGCGGACACCATGAACAATCTATAACAAGCCAATGTGTTTCAACCTAAATGGAATTTCACACATCTCATCTGTGTCTTTCTCCAATAAAGCAACATGCCGTGAATGTATTTCTTCAGTGTGGCAGCACCTGCAAACACATTCTCTGAAAACCTCATCACAAAACATCCCGTGGCATCATCACCTCCACTGCGTCTTCCTTTCTTTAGAGCTTTTTCCGTGTGGTTGCTCCAGGCTCTGGATTTAGCCAGCCATTACCGAGCAATGCCCATTTTTCATGTGTAATGGGGTCCCTCCATTAAACATGAACCTGGAGGTGCTATCATTTAGCTTGGCGCCATCACTTCCACAAACCAGCAACAGATATTACACGAGATACAGCCAATGTGAGGCACAATGACAAAAGGTGAAATAAGATTTAGAGGGAAAGAGAACAACCAACAGCAACAGAACAAAGGGACAGATTTGAAGCTGTTCACATTCAACCTCTTGGTATCCTACAGCTACAAGGCTGAATTCACCACAAGGGAAGCTAATTATCCTCACCCGTGGCTTTCTCAAGGTGAGATGTTAGGACATTCTTCCTCAAGGCTTCACATACTCTCTCTCTCTCTCTCCTTTGCACTTGTGAATCATGAGGATAAATTTTTAATAACCTCTGTTTTCACACCCTTCCATTCGCCAGTCCTCAAAAAACACATACTGGATCAAGTGCCATTTTTCATGCACGATAAACTTGTGCACACAGGTTAGCAGATCAAAATCTGCACTTCTCACAGAACTACCATGGCACCATAAATCATCCTGAATATGTGAAGATATTTTGCTAATGAATTTTGGATTTTTTGAAAATATCTATCCAAGCCATTGTTGAGAAATGATCATGAGTTATGTGTAGTAAGTCAGTAGGGTGGGGCGATATGACTTCAAATCAATATCACGATTGTTTAAAAATTTTACCTCCAATATGATTATGGACATCAGTCCATCTCTTTTTCGAGCCAAGCACTCACTTCATATTTCTTCAACAAATTGGTGGTGATACCTTTGGTCACCATCCATGTTCCATTCATTACTGTCTGGTGGTCATGACTGATAAGACCCAATCAGGAGGCGAGGGGGGGATCTGCATCATTGTTTCCAAAAATCTCTGTCTCTGCCCGTTCAGCCTACAACGCAACCCCGGAGTTTTCAAACTAAAACGGGTCCAGCAGCGTTTCCAAAGGTCCCTATTTTAGGGGCTCGAAAACTCCAGAACAGTGTAGACGCCAGGTGTAAACATAGTGACAGTGATGCGTTTTATAACTAAAATGTATTCGTGTGGATGTAGCCTGATGCTCAGTGTCTGCATTTGTGTTTGCGTCATTGATATCGCCAGCTTCACTTTCAGTGAACATAGACGGAGCAGATGCATGTGACTAAATAAGTAGTAGTATTTGTTTAAAGGGACGGTTCATGGCGTTTCTTTTTGGTTAATTGCCAAGCCCCTATAGTGCAGTAATGTGCAATGCATATCGTAATGGTGTTGTGTGTTAATTTAACTTGGCTGTCAAGCTGCACTAATCAACATTTTTATATAAACAACTCTGAAAAACTGACTGTAGTTAGTTAGCAACAAGCCTAGCAAAGCATTTTGCAGCTAAAGAGCTACATTGTCCCCCGGAGGTTGGTAGATGCCAAAACAGAGTTAAAAAGAGAGTGAATATTACAACTAATTGAGATTTAACAGTTTGATAAACTCAGAAAATAGCACCTCTGGAAACTAATGTATCTTTCACAACCAGGAAATGACATTTAAGCAAAATCATGATGCCGCAAAAAGTAAAGTTCACAGATATCCGCTCTCTTATCCCAGTAGATTATATCTAAGACATTGCTGAGCTCTAAATCTATGCACATGGGGGATATGTGCTGAGGTTTAAAATCAAGTAATAACAGAGATTTGAGACCAACTAGGTTGGTAGCGACAAACGCTCTCCATAATATCTTATCAAAACCCAAGAGTGTCTGATTACACAGACAATACCAGTGTGAAACATGGCAGAGAAATTGAGCCTCCTACTGTACCACACTGAAACCCCACACCACTACCCCTGCAGGATAGACAATATCAGCCTCCCCAAGTGGGCCTTGTCTTTGATGGCACTTTCCATCAGCACAATGTGGAGTACCCTGCTTCAGTGGCAGCCACTGAGAACACACTGGCACTCAATATTTGCCCTTTACGTATGAAGTCACTGCTCATCAGTCCGCCTAAGTGAAGTGACAGACTCTAAATCAGAAAGCTAATGAAAAGTTAAAGCAGAACTCTAATAAAAATTCATAAAGGGCAATCTGAGGTGGGAGAATGTAAAAGTGGGCAAGTATGCTAATTTGATTGAATTGTACTTCTACCTTACACAATTAAGGATTTCAGAATAAGGCATAGGTGTAATACATTATCCCAGTCCTGATATCGTTACAGTTAGGCTAATACTAAGACAGCAGAAATATGCATAAATGCATGCAATACTCCACAATGCAGACATTTGTTGTAAAGTTGCCTCTGGTAATATTCAAAGAAGGTAAATTATAATACATTGCATAGTAAGTGAAATGTAATCTCAAAGATAGATGGGTAAAACTACCTGCTGTGATGGGATAGATATGAGGAATGCACTTGCTTTTAATACAATTCCTTAGTTGCTTCTTGCTTGGGTACCCCACTGCTCAGGCCTAATTCAAATATCTTTTAAATTTCTCTTTAATAGCAGTAAGCAAACAACACAGTGGACCACACGTTGTCCTCTCTTCGAGATCTAACCAAAAGGTTATGTATATTTTATGTCAGCCCAGTGAGGAAATCTACATTTGCTGCAGTGATGAGTATGCATTGAGATTTTGCATTCATTTTCTATCATACAATATAGCAACATCAAGCTCATTAATCTTCTTTATCATTTCATTGCGGCAGATGCATATATGCATCAATTACCTGTCAAAAGGCAGATTAATGGTTGTATGAAGGAGTTATTCGATGACTTCCAATTCACTGTTTTCTCACTAAAGCCAAAGTAAGCTTCAGGTATAGATGACACATTGATTCTTTTGCTGATCAGAGCATAAAAAAGGGGAATCTAGGAATATATGGGACTACTGAAGGTAGGATGAGTCTTCCTTTTATATATAGAGAAAAAGTCTTTTGAAAAGTAACTGATACAGTATTTTAGAAAACCACTCACTGAGACAATTCACCACATTCATCTTTTCACGCACCTCTCTTCTCCTATCATAAAAACATATTGTCAACTCATATAGTGAACTTACCACCATGACCAGGAGTAAAAGGGTCTATATTTATGTGTTTCTCAAATGTGATTTTGAGTTGTCACAGTCATATAAGATGATTATAAAGCAAACATCTTGAACTGACCCTGAAGGCCTGTTTATGCCAAAGCTCTGAATTTTGCAGTAGCGAAGTTCAAACTTTTCTGCCTCAGTAGATAAACATTCATCTGAGATGATGGGGACAGTTAGGGACAGTTTTCATTTGAATGATGCACCGCAAATGGTGCATCACAGCATCTACCACAAATATCGAGGAATGTAATGTGACTTTGCTTATGTAATTATTTTTCATTTGGCTGCAGAAGCTGAATCCAAGTCTCTGTCAAAGCTTCACGTTATATTTAAGTTGGCTTTGATCCTGTTCACATGAGTATGCTTGAGTCTCTACATGTACACAATCAAGGCTGCAAAATGTTCTTTCTGTGCTTGCATTAAAGTATAATTCTCATTTAACAGGGGTACTTTCTTTTCTTTCTCTTTGTTACTATTTATATATTTATATCTGTTAATGTTGGCATGGAAGAATGGCTGGCTTCTCTGGCAGAACGGCCACCTCAGAGAATAGTTTTTCTGGCTCATTCCTTGGCATCAAGTGACACATTTCACAAAGGACATTAGGAATATGGGAAGCAAATATTGCTTTGTCTGCATTTCTATTTACTCCTTCAGCTTTTCTACCTCCGCTCCACTGGCTCCACTCGATTTACTGTAGCAAGGCTCAAATTACACTTTGTCTTTCCCCACAAACAGGAAGCTGTTTTTTTTTTTTTTTTATTGTCTGTAAGACATTAAAACTGTACACTACATGACAGGAACCCCCCAGGCAGAACAAGAGGAGAGTCACGCAAAAAAGACCACGTCAACAAATACACAGATTCTGTTGCTGCTGTGATAACTTCCCAGAGGTGTACAACCTTTCCTTGTGGTAGTATAAACTGGTATTAGCCTTTAAAGTCAAGGATGTGTTATTTTAACAGGGCTTCCTGGATTTGCATTTTATTATCTCATCAGTACATGAAGCAACATGCCCAAACATAACCAGCTGTGATGGTTGTTTTGGCCTGAATGCCTCATAAAACTACAGCAAGGCCGCAATGCAGTTAGTTAATGCAGACTAAGCCACAAATATCTTTCTGTTTGCACTTCCCTCGAGCTGTCTGACCTGACAGACCAGGCTCTGACCTGATGTGACTTGGCTGTCAACATTCCCGACAACAAAATTCTACCTGCCACAGAGAGATACAAAATACATCATATACTGAAAACGTGTGGCTTTGCATACAAATGAGAGTTTATTTTCAGTTGGTCATCTCTCCTTCAAAGAATATAGAAATCATCATCATCATCATCATCATTGTAATAGGCTGCGCCAAACTAAATCAATCACACCTTTACCATCCATCCTTCAATCCAACCAACCCATAATTGAGACCATAACTAGCAATTCATTGTCATCAATAATATAATTTCATTATTCGACAATGCCACATAACTGTGGATCTGTTGAAAAATTTACACTGAAATAATTTTAAACAGAAAAACAGATTGGAGGGAAAAAAAAGGCACAGATTTCCTTTGGGGGCAATGTTTAATCACAGAGGAGAAGGAAAACGACAGCAGGAGGAAAAATAGGACGAAGAATCTGAATGGAGGGACAAGAGCAAAAGGGTGATCCATCGTTATTAGGTACAAATCCAATGTATCAAGCCGCCCGTCAGAGGCAATAGAATGGTCATTGTGATCTGTGGAGCAGTGTGCATGAGAAGATAGGCCCTCTAACCGTGTTGGCTGGATCTCTGTGATTGCTGAGGCAGAAGTACTGTAAATGGCAAACACAAATACTTTTTCCTCTATTGCTTTGCATTTAAATTGAATTTGCGATGTTTTCAGTGGTGCGCGGAAGACGCAGGAGACTGAAAAGAAATTTTAAATGACATCTAGCTCCCAGGGAGGATGCTCCATCGCTTGACGTGTCATACATCACCTCCTATACTCTTTGCTACATTCACCTGCAACCATTTAAACTGTTTTGGGAGGTATTTTGCAGTGTCACATCCGAAGGAAACAGCTCAGCAACCTGTCTTACCCATTCCACAATGTGATGATGAGGAACTCTTAAAAAAGGGCTATGAAAGTTTGGCTAAACTGTGGCAAAAAGAAAAAAAAAACTGTCGCCTCACATCATTAAACATTTAAGATGCTGTGATCGACCTGGCACTGATTAGAAATGACCGCTATTCATTACAAAATACACTATTGGCAGTCGCTGAAGTCATAAATCAGCAAAAATGATCTAACCAATACATCACGGTGTCCCAACCACGCACAGATTCAAGATAGCTTTACAGACATATTCATGAATCAATATGCAACATGTATGGGGCTGCATTATTCTTTTAAGGTCCAATAAATACACCAGATGTCTTACAAGAGATTAAAAAAATGGCTGATGTGAATATAATTCAATTATTCAAGCTGTGATCATTTATAGAGGCATGCAGGGGAGGGGGGCCTAGTCCAGAATTTTGATGATAGGAAGCATGCAAATGCTAGTTTTGAGGGGTGTGACTGAGTACAAAGGGATGTAATGAATCGCTGCTCTCAAGAAAATTGCTTGCATGGATTTTGAAATAAGTGACAGGGAAAAACAGGGTCACTAAACTAATGAAATAGGTAGTGGTACAGCCACACACATTGGCTTTTACAGGGGCCTCTTACAGTAAATAGAAAATATGAATAAAGACGTAAAGAAACAAAACAGGAAGCCTGATGGAAACATCGCCATTTAATTCTCATAACGGTCCAGACACACCTGTCAAAATAAAAGCAAATTTCAGAACTAAGCACTCATAAGGTTGGAGTAAGAATACTGTATCTGAACCAACTTAATGTTATTTGAAGAACAAATTAAAGTTTTTACTCATATTCATAGACATATCTATATACATGCTGAAATAATAACACTAAACCCACAGAAAAAGGACCAATGAAGCAAACAAAACAACACATTAGGCTCACTCCCACTAATTTACCCATTAATTTGTGTCTCCTAATGGAGGCATTTGAGCTCCTTCGTTATGCTTTAGCAGTGATGTTACACAGGGGAGGGTCCTCCTGTTTACACCTGTCTGATGTTGACACAGAGGTAGCCAGGTAAGTAATGAGGCCAAGGGTGGATCTGTCTGCAGAATGATGGAGAAGGAGCTCCATTTTCTGCATGGCCGTCCTGGACTCGCTCTGCCAAAGAGAGTGATTGATTACTCCGGTTTACAACAGAGGTGTGAGGAGTTGATGGGGGGGGGGGGTATCTGGGCTCAATCTTGCCACCTTCCCACATTGGCCATGACTCCCAGAGACCACACTGTAATGTGTGGCCAGGCTGTAGTGTCCTTGACTTAGAGCTTATATTAGTCGAGATCATGGATTGAGTGCCGAGGATGGGCAACAACATTCTGGTCACACAGCAGCACTTTATCCTCTGCACCTTGCAACACCCACAAACTAAAGCTGGGCCACTGCCTTTACACCATTTATGAAGCAAGTTCATGTTCTCCGCTTGACCTCTGGAGCAGTTGATATCACTGAGGCTTTTCAAATTAAATTGTGCGCAATTCATCCCAAAGTGGAAAAATAAGCAATATAAAAAGAAAATGTATGCAAGCAATATACCAGGGAAATATACGCATTGACTGAAATTGACCTTTTTGAGAATATACATGCAATACTGATGCCACACTGCAGTTATTCTACACTGCAGTGCCTCAGATGCCAATAGTACTGTGGTATATCTAAGCAAAAACAGCAAGGGGTGCAAGGTACTTACACTCACTCCATGGGACTGTATGTGTGTGTGTGTGTGTGTATATATATATATATATATATATATATAGAGAGAGAGAGAGAGAGAGAGAGAGAGAGAGAGAGAGAGAGAGAGAAAGTGTGTGTGTGTGTGTGTGTGTGTGTATTCTCTCTTTTTTTTTTTACCTCTTTCATGGCCAGCTAAGGACACCAAAGGTTGGCTTATAGTCAATGACTCACCAATGTGAGAGACAAACCGTTTCCACAGTGGCAGAAGTTCACAGTGTGTCATTAAGACGTAAAAAACAGTTTACTCTACCTGCCAGGAATAACAGGTTTTGTACAACATTACTAGTACCTGTCCAAAACTGTAGAAAAACCACTCAACGGCAAAAACATTTTCAGTGATAATTTATCCAAACTCATGAGTCACACAGGGAAAGTGCTGCATGGTGAAAATGTCAAAAACTACAGTTTGTGGGAATAATAGTCTGTCATTTACATCCTGCCTCTTGTCCATCTTTTCATTGCCTCCGTGTATCCAGCCATTTGACATTTTCACGCAAACCTCCGCTTTCGGTGAGGGAGATTGATCTCTTTGAAATTTCAATCTGCTACCAATCAAGTAAGACATGGAAACCATTTGTGAACAACCGTTTTCATCAGTGGAGCCAAGCAGCACCTGAGGAAAATGAATTATATGAAAAAGAAAAACACAAAGGCCCAGATTCCTGCGGGACTGCAGCAAGAAAAGTCTCTTAATTAAACATGATGTGTTCAAAACAAGAGCTTCTACTTTTACTTTCAGCGCCCACTTGGACATTACCAAAAATACTACCAATATGATTTGGGCATGATTCCTGCATGATGAAATGGTTTATATCAAAGCATATTTATGACACTAAGTTTATCTTGTTTCCCTTGAGTCTCCACTCTGACCCTCAAAGGTCTATTGATTCTCCCTTTGTTGGCAGGGAGCTGGAGCAGGGTTGCAGTCAAAGTAATTGCCAGCTAACGGTGCGTAGAGAGGACATTGTCTTTCGTAACGCAGGACGTCTGGGGCAGAGGGTTCACTTTTCGTGAAAACGCAGCCAAGGCCACTGACGGAAGACAACAGTTTAAACAACGACCCTCAACGGGACTTTAAAATGAAGTGATTAACAAGTGTGAGGCAGGAGCCGAGGTTGAGCAGGGGAGGACAAATGGGGACGAAAAGCTGGACAGAGCAAGCAAAGGAAAAATATGTGATAACTGATGGAGGAAAACTTTTTAATTTAAGTTAACAATAGTAATGATTACTTGAGGGAGAGTCAGAGCAAATAGAAAAAGTGCTGGGTAATAGAACAATTCTCCGAGGTGATAACGACAATGAGGTAAGAAAACAAATCTACGCCAAACAAATTAAGATTCGTCCTAATAGTCTGCAATCTTAAAGGACGCTGTCTTGTTTTGGCAGTTCTTTACCGTTGTTTAGCTTTGCTCCACTGAAGTTGCCTCTTTCTTTCCCTCTAACTTATAAAAACTGTGGTTCAATGACTCTCTACTTCTTTAGTTTTAAGTTTTTTCACTGATACCATCCCATGGAGTTAGATTTCTTGCTGGATTCAGCGAGCACAGTGATAACTCACACACAGCAGCTCAACCATGACCACCCAACTAAAAATAACCCAGTCATTCTTTCCACTCACAAGGACTCTCGTATACAAACATTAGCGCAAATGGGAAAACTGATTACACGGTCTAGCAAGGGTGAATTTAAATGGACAGTGTCACAGGATAACCACAAGCCAGTGTCAAATGTGCATACAGGAAAAATGAAGGTGAAAATGTAATCCAGGCAACCGTCTGATACCAGCACAACTGTTGCTAATGTGTCAGTGCACGTGTGGTTTGCAAGTAATTTATTATTTCTATCCAGTTTTACCATTTCTTTCTTCTATCAATCAGATTGTCCATTCGACTATGGGGGCAACCTACCAATTTTACACATGAAAGTCAGTTTAGTCATCATGAGGAGTACTACCCCTGTGCAGGGAGGTTTTTGAAGTCTTAAGAAAATAACACTGATGACATCATCACTGTTTGGGCTTTGGAGACTACTGAATTTTAACTGAAAGCCTGTGTTCCAAAACTGAAAGTTCGATATGAGGATTTATCAGGCAGGGGGGGTTCTAATGAAAGATGCTATCGAATTGCATTATGGGTAGCACATTGTCAACCAGCAAGGTGCTATGGTGGCCAAACAAATACGTACAAGGTGCACATTCCTGGTAAATAACTTTTTAACATGATGTGCTGTATTTTACAATTTACATCTCACAAGGAACACACCACGCCATACCATCAGCATAGCCCCTTGTGTTACTGTCAGTTCTGACGCCAGCTAAAAGTCAGGATATCCCAGCTGCTTTGATTCTAATCAATGTTGTTGTAATCATCCCCAACCTTATGGAAGAACAATACTAAATAGCTTGAGAGTCCCCTAAATTGGGTTTGTAGTTTCTCTGCTGAATCATAATCCTTTCATGGCAAATGCAAATAAAAACAAAAACCACAACATCCTTTCAGCAAACAAGTCTGCTGGAGTCGAGATATGAGAGTGTATCATACATAAAAATTCTGACTCAGAGTCCCTTGACACACAAAGCCTTAATCACTCTGTTCAACTAAGAGGGTGACATTTCTATGACAAGCTCATCATTACCTAATTATTCATTTTCCATCTAGTGATTAATAAAAACGTACCCAATTGCAGTGGTAGTAATGGACAGAGGGATTTCTCTGCAACCACTGCAAGAATGGTGTCTGAATGACCACAATTGAAATTAAGTGTTTTTGTCTGTTTGTTTGTTTGTTTTTTGGCAGGGGGGACTTCTATGGAGCAGAAGTGATGGAGGAGGGATGTAGGGATGATTTAACCTTGTAAAATTTCATGTGCAACCACTTCCCAATCCTTTCCTCACTAACAATAAGAGAGGTCAAAGGATATTTCCACTATGGTTTTCCTAAGAGTTGTAGTCTGAACTAGCTGGTGACATTCATTTTCCACTACAGTGAGCACACTCTCCTTCTCCTCCTTTACATAATACTGGCCCAGATAGTCTTTCAGCACTTAAGCAGGCCTTGACAGGCTGTCACTCATTTTCAGTAAGGCAAAGGAGGATCCGAGTGGACCAGGCTGGGGTTTAGCTACTGTAGGACATCATCGGTAAGTTTCGGTAATGCTCGCAATGTAGCTACGCACTGTGTGTACCGCCCCAATGAGCCAAGGAATCTGTGCTGCTCTTGTGTTGGACGACAACACAGCAGCAGAAACCAGAAACCAGGAGAAGGCTGGGACACTGTGAAACAAAGACTCAGTGAACTTGGCCTGGAAGCTGATATTGATACAGACATCACAGTCAAACGTCTTCTTTCTACTCTTGCCAAAAGGCAGTCAACCTTAGGAAAGGGGTTATGGTGAAAGGTCACAGTGCAAGGTTAAAAGAAAGCTTTTACTCGATGACACCGATACTTGCTCTTCTTTTTCCATTATGTAAGAGGCTTGGCAGAGACGCTTTGATGTTCCGGATCACTACAACATCCTAATCTGTTGCTCCAAGTCGGGCTGCGTTAGACATCAACAACACAATGCGGATCCTCATTAGATCTCTCTCAAGTATTTATGAAACTCCAGGAATAAAAAGGTACACAGAATGCTTACCTCTACGTGTTCTCAAAGGAAGTTTTGTCAACACAGTTACAACAAATACCTCCCTAAGGATGATGGTTATTTAATTGTACCACCATCCATGTTTTGCCTCTTCATCTGAAAGTCAACTGATATCTATTTTCAGCCAATGCTCACTTTTGCTTACAGTCATTTTCGTTTTATGAAGCTTTCTCTAAGAATCTCCTTTGCCAGGTAGACAGTGAGGAAATAATGAGACCATATTTTGCAGTATAGATAAATTTGGGAGTACATTTTAAACACAGGGAGTTAAATTCATCATAGGATTGTAAGCAAACTGTAAGTAAGCAATAATGTCTGGCACAGCATGAACACAAAGATCAAGCTTCAGACTGTTATACACACAGATGCTTGTCAGGTGAGCCAAGCAGATGCCATGTTAGTTCACTGGGTGTGAAAGGAAACATTATGCAACATGGTTAGCCATCTGTTATTGTTGCTCCTGTCCAAACATGATGGGAGAAATGTTCAGCTAGAGACAGATTCAACACTTTATTCCAGAGCATAAAAAATAAGTGCCTTTTTGTCATCTTAGTGGAGTTAATTATTTAGTAAGTAGTAAGTAAAATATTGGATGCTCCCTTGGTCATTCTGTTCCACTTGAATATTTCTCTGAGCTCTGCAGAAGTTGCAAAGGTTCATAACCTTTACATAGTATGTGTGTACCCTTGTCTGGGCTGCAGCGACTCACTGTACATCACAACACTGTCTACTCTAAACCACAGCCGATCTCTTGCCATTGAGAGCGGGGACACCGCTGCACAGACATGATGCCAATGCAACCTGCCTGTGGGTATCAAATATTCAGTGTTTGGTCAGGGATTATGGGCTTTGAATGTGCTGTCCTCATGGGACAGGTGGAACATGACCTGCTAATAGCCATCAGGAAACCAAAGAGAGGGAAACAAAGACGGGCCCTCGCGTCATTGGGCAGGCCCCCCCACACATGTGCTCATAGGTACATACTGAAAAGTCACAAAGTGCATTTTTCATCATTGTCTTTTAAGCATGGATTAAATGTGTGGTTCCCAAAAACAAACACCACCGGTAACTCATCATTTGGATTGTCAAGAAACAAACAAAACAAAATCGAATTCAGCTGCTTAAGCAATGAAAAATTAAACATCTGGAGAGGAGAGAAAAAAAATGCTTGTTTGGCATTTACTGCAGGCTAACACGCTCGATAATGATTTGAAAGCTCAAAGACTTTGCAATCTTTCATCATTGTTGCTTCATAAAGAACACAGCCAGAGAAATCATCATCTCTGAGTCAAAATACTTGAAATCAATACAAGCTGCTTACAATGCTCAGAGGCTCATCAAAGCTTTGATCCGCGGGGGAAAAAAAAGTCATACCAAGCACAACTTTTGCCAGTCTTCTTACTAAAAGCTGAGAGGAAAGGCTGAAAGGGCATGTGCTGTGATGTCAAACGATATGCTTGGAATCAGTTACGAGCACGTGAGCCTGTCCTGATGAGAAAAAAAGGATGATGCATTTCAGAAGTTAAGGCACCTGACAGCCAAACACTTCAACTGTGAAGACTGGGAGAAAGATCTCAAAAGGTATCCATAGCAAATGGCAGATTTAGAGTGTATCGCAATGCAACAGGTATGAAAAAGACACGTTTAAAGCACTGCACAACTGAGGGCATTAACAACATAATGAATGGACATTGAAAATGTGTCTTTTGAAAGGAAGCGGCATAAATCACCCAGCTTTAGGACGTCTCAATGATCCTGATGGATACTCTGGTGGACTTGGAGCTCTCCTTGCTCGTCTGTCACAGAGGCTGTGTTGGAAACGTTGGA
The DNA here is from genome assembly GCF_002814215.2 of Seriola lalandi dorsalis. NCBI lineage: Eukaryota > Metazoa > Chordata > Actinopteri > Carangiformes > Carangidae > Seriola > Seriola lalandi. The sequence goes on along the minus strand of NW_019525216.1, from coordinate 510,085 downwards.
AGAGATGGAGATTTCCCCTGGTGTGAGCAACAAATAACTTTCTGCTTTTCAGTATATTCAGTATGTGCTGACACGGCTGTTTGTTTTCTAACCTGGGAGGCATGTGCATCATTGATTTGTTTCCCCCCCCCCCCAACAGTTGAGAAATTCAAGACCTACTGGGCAGCGGTGGTTCCATGAATATGAATGGTGGCCTATTGTTTCCAATGCGTCTCTAACACAACTGTGCATGTTCACTAAGTCTTTTTTGAGCAATACACGATTCCCTGTGCTCACTGAAGACATCAGATTAACTCTGTTTTAATAACTTCATATCACGGCTAGCATTACTGCTTGTTTACAGGGATAATGATGCCATATTGGACCTTTAACATACATCTGTATTGAAAATAAGCCTGTGTGGGCAAAACTCATCCATGACATTACAGATGTGACATACAGTAGGACCTGCCCAAGGCTGTTCTGTGACATCACACACATTACCTTCGACCTACACTATGTGTTTGTGCTGGTCTTGGCAAATAAGTGATCAATGAAGCAATGACTGCGAGTCTGTTCTAGGACAATGAACATCTCAATTAAAATCTCATGGTCTGCTAAGTGACTCCATCCATCATTTGCTTCCCCTGGTCAACTAAATACGGCCAAGCCAGCTTCGCTCTGGTCAAACTCAATTTATATTAATCTGCAGCACAGACTGTGTAAGATAAGTTAATACAATGTGTTTATAGAGAAATGGATCTGCTCAAGTGGAAATTGTCAAATGAATGACTGGTAATGGGTTTTATGATTATGCCTCTGCACCGCCGACAGCCGTGGCTGGAGAAATTATGTTTTTGGGGTTGTCTGTCCCGTTCCCGTGAACGCGATATATCAGGAACATCTTCGGGGAATTTCTGCAGCAAATCTGTCACAAACGTAACTTGGGACTCGAAGAAGAACTGACAAGATTTTTTTTTTTTTGGGGGGGGGGCGTCAAAGGTCAAGGTCAAAGTGACCTCAGCAAACATGATTTTGGCCATGATCCAAGAATTCATGCTCTAATTACAACAAAAATTCCCACAGATGTGTAATAGTTTGAAATGATGAAGTGATGACATTATATATTTAAAAGGTCAAAGGTCAACTTCACTGACATCATCATGTTCTGCAATTACATTTAATACCATATTGTTAAAGTCCTTCAAGGTCTTCACTACTTATTCGAGTCCTGACAGACATGGATGTAAACAGCAGCCTGACTTGTTAGCGGAGGCATACAACCACGAGGTGGTAATTCTAGTTTTATATATGTAATGTCTTTATCTAGACATTAAGCTGAAGTTGAACCATACTGTATGTGCTAAAGAGGGTTTTATTCACCAGCATCATGCTTATATGTTGACATGGTCAATAGTGGTCAGAGGAGCTTAACAATGTGGCTTGTGGCTTGGACAACAGGCTACAAGTACTTCTGGTTTCAAACTAAGACTCCCAAAAATGCAACTGAATCCAAGTTTCTTATGACATACATTCCACAAATTAAAAATCCACCTGTTGTCACTGGGCTAACCTTCTGTACTGAACATATCCGTCATACTTGTATGGAGATTATGTTCAAATCAATATTTGATGATTATAGAGTTTCAAGGTTTTGTCCTGAGGTTCAGAATAGCAGCCAAACTAATATTCTTCAGATAATGTGGTCAATAATAAAGACTATGTTTCTCTAACTCAGCACATGTGCAGTAATTGAGCTCAGTCCAAAGGGAAATATTCCCAAGTCTTGTATTTAACATGATCAATAATTAATGGGGCCTGACACTGACATTAAAGACCACAATTTTGCACCCAAACAAACACCCTTAGCGCAGCATAAAGCAAGACCACATTTTCATCAACTACAGCTTTGAGGGCACGAAAGTAAATTACTCCTGAACATACACTAATCATGTTATCACCATGTGGGAATTCCAATGTGACCTTAACAACCTGTCGGTAGCTATGGAAACCAACAGTATACTCCTTTGGGCAGACACTGTAGATGGATTTCTCCAAGCTTGGTGTCTCCCACGAGTATATATTCATAAGAATGATTGGAAAACTGAAGCCATCTCCACCTTTAATAGGACAGCCCATTGATGGAGCGACTACTATAGTTGCCTCCAATATTCCCCACTTCTTCTCTCTGTCTCTAAGGTCAAGGAGACTGTGGAAAGTAGGCCATGGCTGTTTGGACATATTCTCGACATGAACAGCTTAATTTTGAAATCCCCTTCCTTTAAACTGGCAAGTCTTTTTACAAAATACAAAAAGGCTTTGAAAGGAACTACGCCTAGTAAAAACATTTAAAGGTCTCACATGTTCAGAAGCATGTTGGAATTCATTAGCATGTTCATGTATCACCTCTCTGGGGCTTCGCACCATCTCACTCATGCGGCGTGATAATCAACAACCTTCTGAAAAGCGAAGCTCAGTTAACACAGGAACAAGACAGGAGCCACATAAGACAAGAGCGTCAATGTGTGCTCACCGTCTGTACAGTTGACCAGTATAAAATGCCACACAGTGCACTGGAAGACACAAGAGGAAGCAAACCCACCACAGTCTGCACTGACTTTTGTAAATAATACTTAGCATCAGTTAGATGCATACCAATAACCTGGTAACCTTTATCCCTTATTGAACCCTTCATGGAGTAATCTGCTAGTAATTCCCTATAATCCAAGATTTAATCTTGTTAAACCCATTGATTCACTATCTGTCTTATTAGAAAAGATCTTGGTGTGTGTGTGCGCGGAACAAAAGGGAAACCAAAATCTATTACGCTGTGCAGCATGATACAGATGCAGAAATACTAATCAATAATGCTGTGTGTGTGCACTGTATACAACCACCTGCTTCTGGGGGGGGTGG
>NW_019525216.1:479581-507170 GCF_002814215.2 Seriola lalandi dorsalis | reverse complement strand
GGGGGTTGGGGGGTCTAATGAAGATTCAGCATCAATTTACTGCTCCACATTACTTTCTCCATACTAAATCAAGACAAAAGTACCAAAAAATGAAAAGTGAGCTGAAAAAACTCAAGTAGACAAGAGAATCTGTACGCTACATTGGTTAAAATTAAAACTGACTGAAAAATGATTTTAACAGCCAAAGACTGCAGGAGAAGCTGTTATATCACATTTTTTTCACTTTAAGGATTTCATCTTTGCCTCCAGTCATAGTCTGCCATTATGTTTTGCTTTTTACACTTACACATGCACGCACGCACGCACGCACACACACACACAAATCATGACGCGGTGTAGGTTATAAATTCAAGCCACGCTGGAAGTCTTCTCAATTCTTCAGCTGCGGCATAAATAGAGTGTATACAAAACCTAAATACTGTGAGGCATTGATGGTATGCAAGTGTCCTAACAGAGCCTCAAGTGTCAAATGTCAACTTTATAATGAGAAAATTTAATCAAAACACGAATAAACTAGAGAAGTTTGAACCAAACTGCCAAGAGGATAACACAAAAAAATCTCTGCAGATTTAAAAGAATCAACCGCAAATGGAAACACGCAGGAGGGCGAAATCTGCATCTCAAAGTCCACCAGGAGTCTTACCGGTGTTGAGCGTGCCTGTGATGAGTCTGAACAGGTACTGTGCGAACTTGAAGATCTCCCGCTTGCACCTTTTCCTGCAGCTCATCTTTGCTCCTTGGGGAAGGGGGCTTTAAAAAGGTCAGCACTAAAGGAGGACTCTGATTTCTGGGTTAAAAAAAAAAAAAAAAAAAAATCCAGTGATGCCTTTTACTTTGACAAAGTCCAACGACAAGGCAAGAGTCCTCTTCTTCTCTTCTCCACTCCTCTGGCTGTGTCAGCGTGGCCCTTGTGTTTGCGTGTGGCTGGAGTGATGATCATGAGTGAGTGGAAAGCAGCGAGGGGGACTCGTCTTGCGCGCGTGTGGCTGAGTGTATATATGTATCCGGGCTCCTCTGTTGCGCAGCTCCAGGGTAAGGCTGTCTGATCAACACAGGGATGTTGTGTGCTCTCTTGTCAGGTCATTAATATTTGCTTACCGGCGGTTTACCTCCTGCTCTCTGGGGAAGGTGGGGGGACTTCTCTCAGTCTCTTTTTCCTTCCTCCAACACTCAATCCTCCTCTTATGACTTTTCCTGCAACTCCTCTGAGCAAACACTCTCCTGTTCTTCCTCTGTGTTACTACAGACTTTTGGCTTCACAATACAGTGGTTATCCAATCAGTCTCTCCCTCTGTCAGACACAAACAAACACACACTCCCACACTTGATCTCGTAGTGCGCCTGCTGCTCGCTCTACTCAGCACCATCTGTGGATGTTTTACCCTCACTGACGGTTGCCATGGAGGTGTGGCCTGATTGGCCCGAGAGGAGGAGGAGGAGAAGAAGAAGAAGAGAGATAGAAAGCACATGAGGAGGAGGAGGAGTAGGAGAGAAATAAAGGAGAATTAAGGGGAAAGTGTCCACCTCAATGAATCAGCAATGACAGTACATTATGGGCCTGGCGCATGATGCGTAACTGAACGTTAAAACAATAAGTGACAGTAATGGACTGTGTTAATGGCACACCGTAGGCTCTTGAGACACAGATAAGGGAAGTAGTTGAGGGAATGACAAATACACTGTAAAAATAAAATGTAATGAGACAGAAGGAGGGTAGAGAGAAAAGCAGTGGAGCCCAGGTGGGTGAGATTTCTTAAAATAAAATGTCAAGGTCAGTATTAATGACTGGCAGGCTACACCCAGCGTCTGTGATGACATTAGGACCAGCCAAGTGCATCATCTTCTCCACTAATTAGCCCACTCAGTACCTCAATTGCACTCATCTATCAATGCCAAACCCTCCCATCTGAAAAGCGTGTCATTAACTCAAACCTTTAACTGTTTCCAGTCGTTTTGCTGGGGTGATTCTGCTCAGGAAAACACTGACAGGCGTTTTTTCTTCTCTCTCATTATTACACGTCCATCCGGCTGACAGCTGCAGGTATGAAATAAGATTGGCCTTAAATCTTCTACGAAACAGGGTTGAAATTCTACAGGTCACTTGACAAGAGAGAGGCAGGTCTATTTTGGTGAATCCCGCTCTGTGTAGAGTATCTGCAGACTCTGACCTTGGCGTTCTCGTCAGTGTGTTATGCGAGCACACGCGCACGCACGCACGTGCGCGCGCACACACACACACACACACACACATACACACACACACACACACACACTTTGGATTGTTCAACAGGCAGGAAGTGAATAAAAAGTGTGCTTGATTTCAAGGTCTTGAAGCATCATGTGAAACTTCTTACTGGGTCAGAGCAGCACAGAGAACTAGTACAGTGTCTCAATTAGGTGAATAATTTACAAGGTACCTGTGGGGCGTAGCAGTGCCTTTGTGACATGACTTGCTTCCATAAACCTTGACAGGGGACATGACAGACCAATCTAAATGAACATGCACTTTCAGAATAGTTTTTCAGTTGTTCCTTGTTAAAAAAAGGAGACGCTTTTTAATTGGCTTTTCCATAAGCACTTCCCCCCTCACTTACTGTTGCTGTGTCTGTTAAACTTTCTGTTACATGCAGGTTGCAATGAGAAACTGAGAAGATTTAGGGTCAACATTCTTGGTAATTTCTTTAAAAAACTGGGCCCCTGATTTGAGAAAGTGATAAAACCAGGGTTATTAGTCCTAGGGGGGACTGGTGATTTTGCGAGCTAAAATGATGACTGTTGCTAACATATTTTAACTAATTATGATTATGATTAGTTTCACAAGCTGGAGGAAAACTGTGTGCAGTTTACTAGCTTTAAACAAGAAACTAAATTGGTCTTATATGGTCTAAATGTGTACTGGATATCATGCTAAGACAGTAAGGCTTAAGCTGAAAAGTTAGCATCCCCAGCTGAGGATGCATGGAAAAAGTATTTTGTACTATAGGTTAGAGCTGGTTAGCCCTAGTATTACTTACAGTACAATGTTAAACAGGAAAATTTAAGATCAGTTATTTTAACTCATGAAATGCTGCTCGACTTTGTGAAGTGATGCTTTTAAGAGCCTGACAACTAGAATGCTGTGAAGCTTCTTAAGCCATAATCACATGTTCAAGTCTCTCTTTTAAGGATATGGCAGCTACAGTTGTTGCTACAGACAGCTCTCCACATGGAGAAACACTCCGGATACACGTGCGAATCCCCAAGTGTGCATTTGTGTCCGCGTCTGTACATACATGCTTGCGGACCTGCATTAAGTCCATATTTTGCAAGCCCCACCCACTCTCTGACCCCCTGAGAACGCTTAACATCTGTGCAACTCCATCACCTGTCACCTAGCCCCTGGTTTCCACTTCTAGCCATGTTTCCGATAAACAAATGCACCCCCCGAAGTCTGCAATTTCCGTATAGGCGCCGGAGAGTAGCTACACTGGAGTATTTTCAGGTCACACAATGCAAACTCGTCTAAGTGTCTTAGACAAAATGAGTTCAGTGAGGTTTGTGATCTCACTATTTCTGAAGTGGACAGATGGCCTGCGGCTCACGCTATTGGCAAACTAACACTGACCAAAACAACATCATTCAGGAACACTGTGTCACTGGTAAACACTGCACTTAACTAACTGTCTTTTTTTTTTTTTTCTTCTCCCTACAAGCAAGTCACAGATCACTCCAAAGGCCCCCCGATCCCCTTATTGAGTGTGAGGCGTGATGTGTGGAACAAATCACCACATTCCAAGTCCATATACAGTCAGGAAAAACTCTCGACATGAGTCATGTTTACCTTAATGAGTATGGTCAAGGCTAAAAGTGATATGGAGGCTGAGGTCAATGCAAACATGAATGCTGAAAAATGTGGATGGGTTTAAGACAAAGCATGTGCACGTGAGAACAGAGAAGGGTCATAATTTTAACAGTTACATGACGGCACAGAAGTCACCTCAAATGTTTTGGCAGAGCTGTCCCTAAATAAACAGATGTAAGTCAATGTATTTGACCATTAATTTTGGAATAATAAAAAGTATGTGAAGCAATGGTAATACCTCATGTTGATCAAGAATTGAAACATCTAATCAAAGTTTTTCAATGGAAAAAAACAGCCACAAAAATCTTGAATCTTGTTCCGCTAAATAAAAAATAAAAAAATAAAAAAATCTCAGGCCAATATAAATGCCCTTTAAGTCTCCAGTACAAGAAACCCAATCTTATGTTATACCAAACTATCTGCAGCCTTTGGGTTCCTCTTCAAACACTATCTTCTTCAACTGAAAATAATCATGTTCACTTCAACAGCAAAGACAGATATAACCACTGAGCATCAAAGTATTGTGCAAGTAATTGTAGCCTTGACACAGAATGATTTGGCTTGACACTCTGTTCTTAAGTACCCTTGAGTCTACCAGAGGAGTTTACATGATGAAGTGTGGACTGATTTCACCTCTGTTCCTTGCAGAGAGGGAGCTAAAATCAAAGTTGTGCAAGTTGTGTGCAACATTGTTATAATATTAACAGTGTTGATTTGGCTGCACAACCTCTTTGAAGTTGGGCTCAGAGTGAGAAGGTGCTTCAGGTGGTTTATCTTGCAACATTTTACAAGCAAAAAATATAATAGCATAGCAAATTATAAACCATGTTTTGCTTGAGCACAAAAGTTTTAAATCAGAGTCTAAGGTGTAGCTGTGAATTACCCCGAAAATTTACCCATCTGAATTTCCTATGTCACCTAAAATATAAAGTCCCAAAGAAACTTTTCTTTCCTTGCAGACTTTGATGAAACATGGGCTTTTCATGTACCACCCTGCAGCAATGACAGGAGTAACATGAAATAGGCTCCACTCAGGGAGAGGTTGACAGATATATTGATCCATCTAGAAAACACTGACTGCAGGTGCCCGTGGGTGAGAGCCACCATTACCACCAAGAGCTCCCCCCCCACCCACCCACCGTGTTAAAGCAGCTCGGTCTGCTGGAAAACTGCAGGGAGTAGCTTGTCATCCAACATGGGGGCACAATTTACAACCGTAAGATTTCCACTGCGAGATACATGCATGCCAAACAGCAGTGAATCATCTGACATGCAAGATAGGAAATCATAAATTTACACAGACGCTGGTTCCACTGTGTCACAGAGCGCAGTGTGAAAGTGCATGATACATCTCCATCAGGGGCAGGTCAGAAAGTGGGAGCTTTGGGGAAAGTGGCCACTAAATTGAACATCAAGAGCTGAGCCACAATCTATAAAGTACCCGTCTGCAGTGGAGTGTGCTTCACTGCACTGCATAAGTGCTCCACCTACTCACCTTAGGCTGCTTGACAATATCCAGAAAAAGGTTCTGAAAGTTGTTTTAGTGGATCAGGACACTCTGTTGTCAGATGGCCATCCATGTCAGGTTGGTACAATATACTAAAGGACGCATCTAAATAATTCAAATTAGGATTTCTTGTCAGGTTTATGCACCTAGAGTGTTTCATTTTTAGGGTTGTGATTGTATTTTCTAATTAATATCAATTAGTTTTTTATAAAATAATACTTCCACTATTTGCATCATGTGAGAAGCTGACATGAAAAATGAATGGAGATGATTAAACTGTTATTTCCACCAAGAGACAAAACAAGAAACCTCATTAACAGCGGAGCTGCAGAGGCCTGCCTCGTCGAACCCTGCAGGTGCAGAATCAGCAGTGTAATGTCTTCCAGTACACGAACATATCGCTGAATGCCAGCATGCACACAGATGAGCAATATCTGCAGTGCTCAGTACCAACAGTCGGCTTAAAGGAGTTTTGGTAAACAAAGCACAACGCCAGCACACCATCAGCGCATTATGAGAACATCTACGGGAACGGACGTCAAAGTAAACAACAACTTTGCCGAGGAACTACAAAGAAAGCACAGAACTTTCATGTATTAATTTGATGACAGGGATACGGCTCCAGCTTTTTCTTTCCCAATCCGATGCAAGCACCTTCTTTCTCCCAAACTCACTGCATGGAACTCATTACAATAATTTGTAATGTGAGGTAACATGAGGACAGGGCGTCACTAACACGCTGTGACTGAATGAATGCAACTCAGAGCTGAAACCCTGAATTTTATAATGACACTGAAAAAGAAACTGCAATGTGGTTTGGCAAATACCTGATGAGCTTAATACAGTGTAAACTGGTGCATCCCCACCTGCAAATGCTACATCACTGCGTAATATCCAGTTTAAGTGCAGAACATAATACCTGGGGTTATTGTATTAATCTTAACATATATTATATGGCTCAACTTTTCATTATAGATTAATCCTACAATTATTTTCTGGACAAATTGATGACTCGGTCGGTCTATAAAGTATCAGGAAATTGTGAAAAATGTCAATTACCATTTCTCAGAGCACAGGGTGATGTCTTTAAATTCATTGCCATGTCTGACCAATGAAACCATTAGATTTCAAAAACATTATAAAACAGAGTGGTGGCTTCATTTTACATTAAGAGACTATGCTTCACTTCGCTTAAAACATATGAAAAAAAAATTTCAGAGTGTTTTCAGACGAATTTCCACCTTTGCTCCATGGGTGCTGAGTGTAAATTGTTTATTTAGCGGTTCAGAACAAAAGCAACACTCGTGATCACAGAGGAAAACCAAGCGCCACCGTTTACTATAAAATCACGCAGTAAAACAAAAGCTTATCAACATGAGTCACCACACCACAACAAAGGACATTCTGCTGAGTACAGAGAAAGCAGTGAGGAGACTCTTAACTGCAGTATCAGTTGTGTTTACTGGTTTATATAGGAATAAATCCTCAGAGACTTCCTGCATAAACATTCACACATTCCCACTGCAGTTGATTTCAACAGTACGAGGAGAAATAACTGGAAACAGTAGATATACTGTAGACTCAGGGTGATGCATTCAGTTTCAAATTGAACAGTTATGTCTGGGCTCTCTGCCCAGAATCGCTCACTGAATACACAATTTCATGAGCCTCAAAAATAAGGTGGTAATGTGATGCATCATTGCCAAACATGCACAATGACAGCAATATGGGACATCTTCACAGCAGAGGCAGGCAGTCATGGAGGAAAATATTACAGAAATAAATAAAAAGAAAATCTTGAGAAAATGTAGAGAATGTGCTTTAGCAATGATCTCTGAATCCATATCCACTTCAACAGTGGCACTAAAAAAAAAACGACATCAAATGCTGCAAGATGAAATTAAACACATTTTTCAGCACTTGGGCTTAAATGACTGTATTATAATGACTTTATCAACATTTAAGTACAGCCTTAAAAAGAAATCAACTTGTAAAGGAACACATTAGTCAGCTGTGGGGCTTCTCATTTATGTCTCATACTTTCTGTCAGAGTGAACCCAATTAAGTCAAGGCAATGCACCTCTCTCTTCTAAACATGAAGCTTATAGTTTGGCTCAGAGGTATGATGTGGCTGCCAAAGTATAAAAATGCTGAATTGATGTAAACGTCCACTGTGTGAAACCTCACTAGCCTTTTAGTTATTTATTAAATTTTGATGTCATTGGTCCAAAATGTAAAACTATGGTTTTCCAGACTACATGGCTTCAAACATTGAGACTGGATTGTGCAACCAGAGGAGAATAAAGAGAGGCGCCCTGCCTCAGGAGATGCAGGACACTCTGAAGCTATCAAGCCAAACGGCTGCTATAGTAACCTTTATGGGGAGATGAAGCACACAGATGCTGCCATTAGGAAAAAGGTTAGCCAATTTGTTAAGAGAATATTTGGAAGAAAAAAAAACAACAATGTCTGGGGAGGCCTTTGACTCTAGTGATGACAAACAGCCCCATGAAACACAGGATTAATGCTGCATCTTCCTCAGCAGATAAAAGGTATCATTCTGGGAATTAATGTGAAGGCTGAACTCGCATCAAAGCAAAAGTGGCTTCTTGTTTGAGCCTGTCTGGGCTTCAAACAGTGTGAGCACCAACAACTAATCACTGAGTAGTGATAGATAAATCGCTCCTCCTTGCTGACCCTCATTTCTCTTTAATCTGCTGATTATTTTCTCAATTAAGCATTTCTTTCCTATAAAATGTCTGGAAATGGTGAAAACAAAGCCTGTTTTGACGTTTCCAAATTGCTTGTTTTTTTCCCAACCAAAAGTCTAAATAATTAAAAATATTCAGATAAGCATTATCCACACCCAAAAAAAAAGCAGCAAATCCTCAAATTTAAGAACGTGGAATCAGCAAATGATAACAATAGTTTACAGTGGTACAATGAATTTTCTTTCTTTCGTTTGATTAATAGTTTCTGTTTCAATATTAATACATTATACACATAAATGAATAAAAGATGAAACAGACAGAAGTGGCTCTGATATAATGTGGTCTGCAGTGTAGAGAACAGATGTATGTAAACGAAGTGCTACTCTTAAGTGTGCTGTTGATAGGTGTGCAGTTTCAGCAATAAATAATGATGCTTCGTTCGAAAGGCAGAAAAGACCATTAAGTTTAAATCATTAGAGGATTAATGAAGCTGAGGTGCCTCGAAGAAAGCAATCTCAGCTTAAACCCTTGCATTAATTTGCTGATAAATATAGGACATTATCACTGAGCTATTCAGCTTGATTTTTAGTGATTATAGCATTTTGTGGAAATCTGATTTTGCTTTGTAGATGTATAGCACAGTGTATGACGCATATATGAGAGTTTACCTCTACTCGAACACTTCAAGGTTCCACACATGAGAGAAAACGCCTTCAGACACTAATGGGCTTTTGTCTTCTTTGAGAGAAAAGCTGCTGGGAAGAACTGTTCTCAGTCGAGTAAAGCAATTCAGTGCTTTTCTGAAACATAAGGTTAACAGAAGCTGTGACAATACAGGGTGTCACTGCAGATAAGACCCAGGTCGATATCTGAGGACAATAATGAATTGCTTATGACATCAGTGTAATAATGTTAGCACAACTGCTCCCTTAGGACTCTGCAGAAAAGCATATGGGATGCCTCTTCACATTAAATCCATTTTCCTGCTTTGTATGCACTTTACAGGCCACTCCGATCTAGTGTGTATTTTCTGCATTACAACAGAGTGATGGATTGTCATACTGAACATATGGCAGGTTCAACTTCGAGCTCTGCCTAAAAGCGTATCACAATGCCCAGTGCAGTCAGTCTTCCCCCGACATTCATTACCATTCTTTAGAATTAGGCAGAGCTCGTTTTGAAAAGGTCATTACGGAAAACTGATTTAATCCCGTTCATTATAATTCTGCTGATGGGCTACTTCACTACAGTGCAGTGAAACCTGAAATGCTATCTCGCTTTTCTTTCCTGGTGAGGACAACACTGTCCTGTATATCTCTATCACTACTCCTCCACGGGCGACGTTTTATCTGCACTGAAGTATCTGGCCGGGGCTATTTGGGGAGATGAAGGCTCTCGAACAAGACACTGATAACGGTGACTCGCTTTGTATGTTCATTCACAAACAGCTGAGAAGGGGTCTGTAATGGAAAACTCTTATTTTCAGAGAAACTTTAGCCCCTAACAGAATGAACCTCGGCTTCAGAGATGAATGCTTTATTTCTTCCCACTTACATTTTAATTGCAGGCTCAGAAATGGTAAAATTGACTTCTAGCTCCTTTTCAAGGGGTATTAGGTCTTTTATTAATGCCTGCTGACAAAAGCTACTTTCACACTGCAAGCCTTAATGCTCAGTGCTGATGTATTGTTGAGATCTGTTTTTTTTTTTTTTTTTACCACACATTACGATTTCAGTATGACCAGTATCTAATACCAATCTGAAAAGGTTACATGCACAAAATCGGATAAAAATGCTTCCTTTGTTGAAATCTTTAGATGTTTGAACCAATCCCAAAGGCTCTTAAGGTTACATTGAGTTTGCAGGCACATTCACCTGTGATCCTGTTCAGCCATTTCTTTTGATATGCTTTCAAACAGACCGGTTATGATAGCCGCTTTGAATTTTGCTTGAAGCCTTTTCTCAAAATCCTTATGAGGTCTAACACCTCATTATCCCTCCACTGAACAATGTCCTTCATGCTTACCTACTAGTACTGCCAACAGAGTGTATGCTACACCGCCACTATAGGATCACATCAAATAAAGTGCTGGAGGGATATAAAAGTTGTATGAATTCTAATATGACTTCTTACAGCATACATCAGATTGCCAGTGTATCAGATTCGGGGCCACAAATCAAAGTCAGAATCATTGCGATGCTTTTTTTCTTCATACTGTCATTAAAAATACTCTCTAATACAATACAAAATGTGATCCAGTCTGGTGTGGACCATGCACCTTCACTTGCATTTTGCACAGTTGTAAAGGCAGTTCTCCACCTCCGGCTCTGAACCAAAGACGTTTCTGCCGACATCGGTTTGCGGTGCATGTGACCTCCTGAGTAATTGGTGGGCTTAACAAACAGCAAAGGCTGTATACCTTATAATGTGAGGGCAAAGAAGTTAATGCATAGGGCCACCTCAGCACTAATGGTGAGCACCATGCAAAACACTAAACAGAATGAATACAGCTGTACTCTTGAAGGAGCTAAGTGCTTGTGCAATCACTGTCTTTTATGTGATCTACATACTGTATAATGGTGTAGCCAGAGCCAATTTCAGCCACCTGGCACACATTATACAACTACTAGGGGGTGAAACAGAGAGAGAAGCCTAATATTATTGATGGGATGCAAATGTACAGGACTGAAACCAGGTTTGTGAGTCCACTAGAGTTGAGACAGGTAGCCAATTAATTCATTATTAGTATACTGAAAATCATGACTGCTGTCCAGATAACAATCAACAATCTGGGACAGTGCAGTGGGCATTTTTCAGCAATTTCTGACAACTTTAAGTTGTTCAGTCTTTGCCTATCTTTACCAATTCAAAAAAAATAAATTTCAGGGGCATTGTGGGAGTTTTTATTGCACATCTGCCTAAGCATATTTCTGACACTGAAGGGTGGTGAGAGCAGGAAAGAGAATGACAAATGAGGAAAGAAGAGGGAAATCAAATTATATGTATGTAATGAACATATCCAGCCCAGGGACAGTATTGAACTACATCCTCTCTACCTCAGCCTCATTGCTCAGTTTGATTGAGTGAGGGGTCAGCATTCGCTTTCACAGAGAGCAAAAACAATAATGATGGGGAAAGCGTCAGTCCTGCATATTTGCTGTTGCTCAGGCCGGCCGGGTCTTTAAATATGATGGCACACTAAAGGCACAGACATCATGAATCTCAAACTATTTTGCAGGTGACTGAATGGGGAAAAGAGAGCAGAGTATGTCACCAGGGAAATGTAGATGGCATTTAAACTATGGGTTTATGCTGTGGAGTGCTGCTCCCGTTTGAAATGGAGTTGGTCCATTATTGAATGTCAAGGTAATATCTCAGTTTTTTTATGTCACACGTCTGAGCAAGACCATTCCTGTTCAGTTATCAATTTATTGGTCACAATTAGGACATATTATGAGGAGCACCAGGTCTTGTTAAGGTCATCGGCCAATTCCTCTCAATGTGCTTTTGTATTTATTTCAAAGACGGATATCACGCAACTGGAATCTTGTTTGGAAATAATCACAAGCTAGCGCACACAAAAAATTGATATGAATGATATAAAAAGGGCAACACACTGAACTGCAGCCTGTCTCGGCTGACTCCTAAATCTGGCTTGAGAGTTACATTTTTACACAAAAAACACAAAAACAATGCATTTCTATACCTCAAGACTAACAATGTGATGAGTTGTAATACACGAGAACATAGCTTTATCTCCATATTTTCTTTTCCAGCTCAGGAAATGCTAAAAAAATAAAAAAATAAATAAAAATGTAGCAAATAGTGTGGAATTAATCACAGAATTTCTAGGGCATTTATCTTGATATGCTGGCCAGGTACTCAGCATACAGATCAGAGGCTGCATAAAGCAACTTTTCCTCAGAGAAACACAAACATCACATTCTCTCATGATTTAAATATGCTCGTTTTAAATACTGTTACGATACATTTTCAAATCAACTGCACCACTCTTGTTGTATATGGTAATCATATGGGAGCTGGTTATGTAAATCTCTCTGTGTGGGAGCCAATCGGCCTTCTTTCAATCTCTCAGGAGCGCTGAATGTGAGGCTAAGCAGAGCCAATAAGGGGGTAGAGTCCTTGTTAACACAATGATGAAAGCCAAGAAAGACCACTGTACATGCACAAGATTTATATCATCTCATGCGCAGCCAAGAAAATGTTGTCCCTGTTTTATTTGACTACTTTCCCCCTTGTAAAGTCCTTGAAATTTTTTCCACAAAACCTGAAAAGATAGACTGAACATCTGGGGAGTTTGAACATTAATCCTGACACTGTAAATCATTGATAAGAGCTATAGTGTGCTGGAGCAAATTCACCAAGGCCACCTTTAGTTGGTTCACTAATAATGTGGCAGAAGTAGCCCTGAGCTTTGATGCTGGGAAGAAAAAATACGAGGCAGGACATTGGGTTTACTGCTGTGTGGCTGCGTTTTATTCCATGATTCAGAGCTAAACCACAAAGGTCCACTAACTGCCATTGTTATGGACCATGCAGAGACTGTAGCAACTGAGGGAGCACTTACAAAGTAGTGAAGGCAGAATTACACAGCAGAACATAGATCAAAACTCTACCAGACTGAATCTGACAGGACAAGTCAGGGTCAACAACAGCTGCAGTACTGCTAATTACAATATCATCTCAATACTCCATTTTAACAAGGCCAAGGTTCAAGGTTGAGTTAAGGTTGTTGGCACAGCTAAAAGTGAACATCAACAAAGCTAACATACTTGCAATGACAGCATTCACAATCTTAACATGCTAACGTTTGTTAATTAATAAGAAAGTAAAGCTGAAACTACTAAAACATTAAAAACTAATGACATGCAAACTGTAAAAAAAAAAAAAAAAAAAAAAAAAGCAGACAGGTGCTTGAACAATGGCTTCCAAGAGAGATGCTAATTGTTTAGTTTTTTTCTTCAGTTAGCTCATGAGATCTTTCTAATAGGCCAGTAAGTACCATAATGGGATTATTAGTTATAGTTTTTTTAAAATCTCAAAACCTTTTAAATCATCATTACTGAACGCAAAATGTTAATCAATCTTAATTCAGTTAATTCATTATCATTAGCTGTGCTCAGCTAATGTAAATGTAAATATTCAAACTCACAGCAATGTTAAACCCAAACAGACAGAAAATATTTTACAGTGTTATAATTGAAATGGCATTTAAGACTGAAAAAATCCCTGATAAGCTCCACATGTAACAGTAATCAAAATGGAAGGGCCACTATGTACAGTAGCTGTGGGTTTAAATAACCTTGCTCAATATTCAAATCAAAGTTGCTGTTATACCATTACTAAAGTCACTCAGAGTCCCCAAGGAACAATTAGGATTTGGCGTACGGTTGTGTGTATTATTAAGTAGCCCCGAGCAAAGACATTCTAAGCCAATCAAAGTGCCATCTCCCACTACTGTGGGAGCATTACCTTACTCTGTAACACCAGCCGACAAATCCCTCACAGGAACAATCTCCAGCATCTTCGTTGTTTTGAAGATGGTGAAAAAAATTCCATGCTAGTGTCATCCTTTCATAGAAATGTCATTATACAAATGCATCAACTATAAGTTGTTCCTCGAAAAAAAGATTACTCCAGGGCTCAAATAACATTTAAACAACTGTGCATTTGTACAGGCTGTGTAGTGGAGAGCTGGGATGTGGCAGGAGAGAAATATACTGCAGTGAAAATATGACACGCTCATCCTATCAGCAAACTTTTAATTCACTTATTCTGCAGCTACACATGAAGGCTTCCTTTGAACCTTTTAACACTAGGGGCAGTGAGGGCACAGCACTCTCTAGCAATTCTCTCTAGCAAAAAGCTATTTACTGAATGACTGCCTTGAAGATGAGAAAAATAAAACAACTTAGTCGCTGCCATGGGAATGGGCAAATTACACTCACCACCATGCAGTACAAATGATCATTGGCACTGTAATTACTGGGAGGCCATCATGTTTGAAATTCATCAGTAGAAGTGGATTGCCAGTAAGCACTCCTAGAATTACAAGGAAATGCATCACAAGGGGATTAAGTGGTGGGCTAATGTGTTCTGTTTTAGAAAAAGGTGCCATTCCCTCAAGAAACGGTTCTTGGGGGGGAAAAAAAAAAAAAAAACACTCCATGTTTCTTTGTTGTGGATCACTCAGTACTGTTTGCAGGAGTTTGGATATATGGCTGATGTACTGAACGTTATTAATATAAACATACTAGCTGATGACGTAACAGTCTCTTTTAATAATTTAAGATGCTGAACATTTTGCACCAGTCCAGCCCTGTACACTACAGTGCGTGCGAGTGTGTAATGAACAAGCAGTATTACTCCAAAATAGGAGTTACTTAAGCAGGTTCGATGATGTCAAACAAACACACAGCAAGAACTCACGCCAACAATTTATTCTGGCGAATGACTCTGTTAGTGTTGAGATGGAGTTGACTGTCATAACAAAGCATATATTGTGCCATGCTAAAAAGCTCAGCAGGCCAGCTGAGAGCCTTCTCTTTTCCATGACCTCATTTTGTTTGGTTTCTTGCAGGAGGCCTGGTGTGGTTTGTTGACCTAATTTCTGCAGGGTGCTCGTCTGCTGATGGACCGACATGCACAAACTAAGGCTGTTACTTAAGGAGGATAGGCCTCGTCCACTGGGAGCACTGATACTCCTGGTCCGGCCCCCCCACCCCCTCAACTAAGAATAAATGGGGCTGGTGCTATTAGTGCAGAAGCAAATATGGAGGTTGCTCTTAATGTGTTTGCTGCATGGGTGACACATTCCCTGCCTTGTTCTCTGTGAAAGTGAGAAAAACCTAGAAGTGCTATTAAGTGCTTTGGGTCAGGGCTACCAAAGGGATAGTCAGACACCAATTTCCTGCTGTACAGTGAGAAAGGGAGTTCTTTGTTGACAGCTTTAGAAACTGATGAATTGTATTTCAGTCTGACTGTTGGACATTCAGTATAGTTTAAACTATATGTCCAATAAATGGCTATCATTTAATTTTTTATAATATTACCAGTCATTTCAATACTGATACCAAAATGCTATATCCTGCAGCACTTCACCTTACACGAACATGAACACGTTTTTCCTATAAAACCCTTTTTAGCCACACTACTTCTATAACATTGGTCAGTCCACCACTTTGGTCCTTACTGAAACACCTTTACAACTTACAATATTGGATGGATTACATGGTAGTTTTGTACAGACATTCATGGTTCCCTGAGGATGAACCCTACTTACTTTGTGGTTCCCCACGCTTTTACTCTAGTGTCACCATTGGGGTCACATTTGTGGTTTTTATATAGAGAACTATTCCAGGGGTTGCCATGATATTAGTACAGACATTCATGTTCCACTAAGGCTGAGTTGTAATCACTATGGTGAATTCTTTTCTGATTTCATCAGATCACCAAAATCTAAATCAGTTCATATTTGAGTCCAAGTGAGCTTTTGTGCTAAATTTGAAGGGATTCCCTCGAGGCATTCCTTAGACATCATGTTCACAAGGTCAAAAAGATGTTTTGTGAGGTCACCGCGACCTTGACCTTTGACCACCAGATTCTAATCAGTTTATCCTTGAGCCCAAGTAAACGTTTGGGCCAAGTTTGAAGAAATTCCTTCAAGGATAAGATATCACGTTCACGAGAATACTTAATGCCTCCGGCCACAGCCGTTGCTAAAGCAAAGGCATATAAAGTATTGAACCCTAGCATAACCAGCCCTAAGCAATGTAAGCCCAGCCCTATGCTTTCATAAAGGGAATTGGTGTAATATATCATAGTACATTACTGAACTATGGACTTTGTCGTTCTTGTTATTCATGTTTCGGTAAAGGCTAATATAAGGCGTATTGCTGTCTTTTAGTTACTGTTTAACATGTCCAGGTACATGAGAGCAGCTGCGGTAGAGTCCAGTCCGTTGAACAGATTTCTGCTTGTGTCTCAGAGGAGCAGATTCTTCATTCTGATGCAGCCTGCCAGAATCAAGCTGCAAAATGTAACTTTCCTCTGCCATTTCGGACAAAGCTTCCACCTTCAGCCATCTGTCTCCGTCTCTGTCTCTATTCCAGTATGTACACTGTTCTTATCTATTCCTTCCACCGTTTCTCCTGCTAATTACTCTAGCCTTTCTCTCTCCTCTTCTCCATTGTCTCAAATGTCTTTCTCACCATCTTCTCTTCTTCACCTTCCACCTTGTATCTGCTCAGATATCCCTCTTGGCTGCAGTGATCTGCACTGCTGGGCTTGAAAGGTTGCTTCCACTCTCACAGAATCTAATCTTGCTTACAGCCTCAACTGCAGGATATTGGCATCACCGGCACATAAAAAGGCAAAACTTGGAGAGTATTCAAATGGCAGCAGCATTAAATCCCCCAGAAGGCAGGAATTACTCTCTAAAAGCCTCCCAGAGTGAGATTTTTATTTCAATGGCATTGCTCACTTAAAAAGTCTGCCGTTTTACATTATAACAACTTGTGCTTTAGTTTCGCCCGCATACTTTGTAGGCTCTTGCTAAACTTTTACAAATTCAAGTCCAACAACAGGAAAGAGCTTTGCATTTGTATGAGTGTGTAGATCAGTGTACTGGACAGATAGAGGTGAGTCACACAGGCCAGCTTATCTCTCTTCTACTACCGAGGGTGGTGATTTGCCTTCCTAATGAGTCTGCAAAGTTAACGTCATTTAATTATTCATTTATGGCCTGACAGGGGTGCATAGCACATACAGTATGTATTGTTAAACAGAGAGAGCTACAATTAAAGCTTAACCAAGGTACAAACAAATGTACCACACCATACCATGCTCTTGTGTAATGACTATATCCTGTTATGAATACTGAATGAAGATTACAGCAGCCAGAACTTTAACTTCCTAACGGACTGTTTTTACTACAGTATGACTGCCACTCATTTGACATCATGATCTCATTTAGCAAGGATGTAAATGTCAAATAGCTTCCTGCCATAGAATCTCTTTTAGCTGGTGTCTTAACACAAAGGAAATTAAAACTCTAACAGCCAGACAGTTAATTCTGGGGTTTTAAGTAATATTAGCTAGTGCACCTTTAAATTTGCCAAATTAGCTTATTAAATAAAAAATAATAAATATTGGACATTCATTTGAATCCTGCTGCTTGTTAGCCACGGTAGCTGATTAGAACAATATAATCAATCTACCATTCTGCACAGCTTTGATACAATGTGATTAAAACATGTCATTGTCGAACTAAATAAGGTCAAAATCACAGAAAGAATTTGCTAATGCCAATCAAACAGCATTGCCTATCACATTTAATGCAGTAAAACTATCCAAACTAATCCAAAATTACAATCTGCTTGAAAATGTAAATCACAAAATGACATGTCCACAGAAGAATGATGACATTTTTCTATTGTGTAATCATGAGACATTGTCTAATCCAAAAACAGGCATTTAAGTAGAAAGAATTGCAATACTGTCATTTGGGACCAATCTGCAGACAGGCGCAGTGTTGGACCGCAGCTTCTCTGGGATGCTCCCAGTAGGACTTCAATCTTATTTCTGTTTCTTCCCACAGTGACAGGTTGTTTCAGCCATCTGGGACAGCACCCACACCTTGTGTTACACTTGTCGCAAACATGTCATATGACATGTTTTGTCATACTGCATAATGCTGCATTAGAGTCAAGGTTAGGTTTTATAATAGACTGTGTGAGGGATGTGCTGAGTTGATCTCTACCATTGCCTGTCAAAGCGAGGTTTTCACTGACCAAATTAGCAACAAAAAGCTTGGACCTCGGCATCAGTTTTACTTTATTGGGAACTCACTACACCATTGACATCAGATTTACAGTTGATATTCTGAATTTGTGTTGCTTAATTTTCTGCTTATGTTCTTCAATTTATTCCAAACAGCTGCTCTTGCTGCAGGAAACAAAAAATGTAATTTTCTGTGCGAAAGATTTTTTTCAAAGCCAACTGATTAGAAAAGATAAGTCAAAATTTCATGGACGGGGTATAGATTTTACATCTGCTGTGTTATATTGATTGGGAAAATGTGGATTAATGTACAACACTACTTGACTTTAAACATCCAGAAATACCTAATTCCCTGAGATGCTTATCTTTCATGTTGAACATTAAACACATCATGCCTTATTAGATGCTATCTCAGGGGGAAATATAAATGAACTTGCATGGTCTTTCAGGCCTGGAAAAGAACCTCTGCCTGCTGCATGGTAGCTGCCTGACAAACAAGCAAGGGAGATAAATTAGACCATGACAGGGACAGGTGTGTTAAAACCGAGTGACACAGACGCAAGAAAGTCATATCTGCCTTGCAGCAGCCAGAGGCTTACGAGGTTTCACTGTACCGAGTATCAATCAAGAGGCCTATTTATAGAGGGCCCAGGCCGCTGCTAGAATACAAACACTTGACTGAAGTAGGTTACAGGAATACGACTGTATCACCGGCAGACATGAAGAGAAAGGAGGACATGTGAGGAAAAGAAGGTAGCCAGGTTAAGAATAAGCAGCTGATGATTAATTACATTAACAACTTCGGTTTACAATGATACATGACAGAGAACAGAACCAAATGACACTCACTGACATTCACTATTTTTATCATTTGCTTATATTATCAAAGTAGTTGCCAATTCTTTTATTGCTGATCAACTAAGAGATTAATCAAATAATCGTTTCAGCTCTACATCGGTGTTAATCAAAAATCCCACAAAAAATGACTTGTTTTTGCCTCTGATATATTTTAGAGGCAGAAAACTCTCTCTGGAACATGTGATGTTTCTTTGTCTTCTAGTTAACTGAAAACCTTTGGTGCAGATCTGTTTGTTGAACAAAACAGCTCAAAAGAGTCTGTGGAAAAACACCTGCATGTGGTAACAGATGCATCTTTAATGATGTGTAGAATGAATTCCTGGTATAGCTTAGACAAAAGAACCTGGCTCGGTTACAACAATGACCAGTGCACACGTCACGTGTTGAACCACCCGGCATCTCAGTTAGCTGTATCCAATTGACAGGGTGGAGTGTGAGTGTTATTGTCTGTCAACAGGCTACTTTAAGGTGTTTTACAAACAACATGGTTCGCTGGGGTCGCCTATTCTCAGACTAATCCCTTGCTGTTAGCTGCTAATCCCTGTTTATCAACAGAGGGGTGCGGGTCGTGGCCAAGTCTGAGAAACAGAACGCCAGGCTCACTGTTGTGTGACATAATGGAAAGTGCTTCTTCAATAATGTGTGCTTCGGCTGGGTGATATTTGAGCCATTTATAGAATTAGGGAGAGTATTAACTGTATGCATTAACTGAATTGCACAATGATGAGCGGAAACCTTTTGTGCAAAGCACTGATGACTATAAACATAGACAAATACCAATTTTAATACTAATAAAAATATACCAAAAGGCCATATATCCTGGTGTGTGATATAAAAAGACATGTCAAACAATAACAACTAACGTCAATCACACCTGATGCTCAGCAAATGAAATATATGCAAGAGACATGCAGAGATGCAATATGTGAAACATGCTTGCCACTGCACTTAAAACAAATTCACTACCGTCATCCCTGAGCGCAAAGGTTGTAAACAGCGTGTAGTATTTTCTCTCTGACTGTCACCAGCACTAGCTAATGCTATGATTAAGATTAATGTCAGGAAGGTGTCACTGTTGGATCCTTTCCTCCTCATTCTCCAGCAGCCGTTTTAACAACATATGAATCAAACGAATGACAACAGTAGGACATGTCTGCATCTCAGCCAGCCAGCAGTCCCTGGGCAATCGCTCTTCTTCCCCTCTCCTCAGAACTGAGAGGCTGCATGCTGCCTCAACTTCCCTTCTAATCCATCATTGACTTTTCCCATTTCCACCTTGGATCTACTGTGGCCTGCACTCTTGACCAAGTGGGAAAATAGATTAAAACAGAAAGGAAGTTGGTTTACTGAGGGTTGTTTGGAATCAAGTTGGTTTAGTGATTTGGCTTAAAGCTACAGGCCAATTTAGATTTCTCATCCAAATAATTCTGCCAACTATATCAGTTAGTTAGTTAGTTATACTCATGAAGGACATACACCCAGGACTCTCTTAATGATGTTTAATATGTTCCTCCTGTTCATTGTGACTTGCTCAAGTTTGTAAAAGGGCCTTTTAGCGGTGCTTCTCAACACGATATCAAAGTGTTGGAGGTGGTGTCACACTGTGAGCAAATTCTCAGCAATTAAATTCAAATTAATGAGGAGAGGCTTTAGGATTTAGACGTGACAGTGAAAAAAAAGTGTTTAAAGTGTGTCGAATTAAAAAGTATTTTTTTTTTTGTTTTTAGTCTGACAACAAAATGGATTTAGAAACACGTGCAGCATATTGAACTTACAACTTCCTCATGGGGATTCATTACTGTTGACTTGGTCAAAATGGAAGTAAAACAATTTCCCTGGCCATTTCTGCGCTCTTTCAAGGACATGACCCTGGAATGCAGTCTCAAGCTGGTGAGATTCTGCTGCTTTTCCTTCAATAGGTAAAGCTGTGGAGAACAACGGACATATAGGTGTATATGTGTGTATAAGGAGAAACTGGGAAACAGCTACATCCGGATTGCATGTCCAAGGCTTTGTTGATCTGGCAGATCTGTGAGGAAAGTATTTGCTCGAGAGTGTAAAGGTGTACCGGCTGAGACTGGAATTAAATGGCAATGCACTGTGGATTTTCCCCTGAGAATTATGTTGTCTTTGGGTGAAATACCTATGTGTTTCAACACTACAGTAAAATCTTACATGTGCTACAATATCCACTGACAAAGAAAACCATGTAAAAATCCATGTGAAAACCATGGAAGCTAATCAGACAGCTCTCTATCATGTCTCAGCATCTGCTGAAAATGCATCTGAGGAGAAAAATGGAGCAAGTTATGGAACAAATTCCCTAAAGTGAAAATCCCACATAAGTGGTATTTGCTTCTAATGAAGATTGATATGCTCTACTCCGAGTCTTGAATGTCCAATCATAAAGGAGAATGCCAGTTGAGCGTCCACATTCACATTTCCCTATCGTCATATCTTAATATTGTGCTGTGCCATTATTAGCCAAGACCCATATCCAAGCTGTAGTGAGTGCATGTGGGGCCACTGAATTACTACTGCAGTGCAGGCATTCAGAGAATTTATGACAGCATCACTACTTGAGTGTTAAAAGATGTGATGTATTCAGGGGGGTGTTATCTTGCAGGGTTTTTGTATTGGATTATACTGAAGTGTATTGGTGGTGATATTTTGCCTACTCTGTATGGTATACAGTCAAAATTAAATATGATAAAGCTGGGTAAACAACTGCACCATGCTGCATTATTAAGAGACAACATTTGTCATCTTAAAACGGCCCACAGGCTGAGTATTTTTCTTTTGGTGTTGTTTGTTTTGTTTTTTTTGTTTGTTTTTTTTTTAAAGCACTGCTGCAGCAAATTATATACCTGCCTGAACAATGGTTCATTCTCCGAGCAGAAAAAAATCACTCATTTAAATTTATCACCATTTAAATTGGCAAAATTCAACATTATTTTTAAGGCACTGCTCTGAATGCAGCAAACAGTGCATCAGCTTAGTCATCAATTTATTCTGTAGCTTGCTGCCCTCTCCTGGCAGTAAAGATGAGGTACAATGATGGATTTCTACCGTGAGTTGTCTATGATACAAGTATCAGAATTTCTACTGATAAATTGTAAAAGCAGTGTCACAAATTGTTAAAACAAATCTTAAGAAATTAAAAATAAACATTTACATACACATTTACATTTTACATAAGATGAATGTAACAGGAAATGTGTTGTGGTCTCCCATATTGAGTAAAAGTCCAGTTTCTTCTCTGTAGCCTTTGTTAAACAGCCGTTACCACTAATGAACTGGTTAAATACAAATGCAATGCACAAACAGGCTCAAAAACTAAGGGACATACAGTACTTTACGTCGTCTGTCTCCTCCGTGGATAAAACAACTGACCCATTTGAGTGCGTCACAGAGACAGCAGGGATTTGTAAAGCACTCTCTCAGAGCAGACGTCTGTCCTGAGGACACAACATGGTGCATGTGTATTTCTAGAAATACCTGCTTTAGTGATCACGCTCATTTTCTGGAGGCTGCTCCAACATCCGGAGGGTACTATCGCCACCTGGCAGGTTTATAGTGTGATCATCTGCGTGCTGGGAGGTTATTCTGGGCCACACCAGGGGATAATATTATTAGTTTGAGACGCCAACTAATGACGAGAACACCTACGACTAAAACATATGCTAGGAAGAGAGGATTCAAAACCAAATGATCTGTTTGATTATTATTACTGTGTGTTTTAAAAAAAGACATTACACAATGGAAAACTTAGGGGAAGGTTGGAAATTCCACTGCAATGCCCCTGTAAAGTCATTGCCTTTCGTAATGCTGGATATCACTGTGCTCCAGTTTCAGCTACCTCAAGCTAAAACTTAAAGCAATATTAAAATGAAGCCTGCCCCGGGATGAAGGCAGCAAGTTTCCAATTGAAAAAAGAAGCAGTGAAAAGAATGAAAGTCTAAACAAAGGCTTTGTCTAATTCAAATGTGGCTGACAGAAACACCTGGGTCCTGGTTTGGCTCCAGCTGTGGACGCCAGCTTGCATGTTAGTACAGGGGTAGATTCAAATGACAACAGCGCAGGTACACACACACACACACACACACACACACACACACACACAAGCACATTGAGGCCAACTGAAGGCTAAGTACAAGAAGAAACAACACTGATTATGTGATCTAGAAGCCACAGCTGCCCCACGGACATGAGTGTAATCATTACAAAATGAGAAAAGCTTTCCGTTTCTATAAGAGGTGAATATGCATAATCACTCACTAACTTCTGTTATTCATGACTAAAACAGTTGTTTTGGAGCCCCTCTGTTGTTGTTTTTCCCCTGCAGAAAAATCTTCACTGCAGACGTCATTTCGGAATCCCTACGGTGACATTCATGATTGTTTAATAGCATCTTAAATCATACCCCAACACAAACCATTTGTCTTAACGCCTGACAAGCCACATCAGTGTGGGACATTACAAAAAGCTCCAGGTTTTATGGTTATGCTTGACATGTTGCTGAGATATAAAACAAACATAGGAATTAAGGAAGTGTAACTAATAAACAGCAACAACGGAGGCTGATGCGGAAGGAAACCGAACACCCACTCTGCCATGACATCAAGATGTAACAGAAACAGAAAAACCTGTTTTCTCATCACCACTACCTCTAGAAAACTAAAATGTATGTCACTAAATTAGAGACAAAAAAAGTCAAAATAAAAGTCTTGTTTATTTCAACATCTGACAGAGTTCTCAAAATCTGAATTTTAAAAATAAAACAAACAATAAAACCCCCATAAAAATGTGAATTGAAATAATTTCCTAATATGAGACAGGAGGCTTAATCCATGCTTGAATGTATCTAAATGTGATACAGTGTAACAGTGTTTGCCAGTGACAGGCCAGCGTTTTTTCTCTGTACAGTATTTTAGTGCCCGTTTCAGTGGCAAGAAATTTAGCTATAAATCCTATTTCATAAGGCTATATGGCCACAGTAAATATATAACCTGAGAAGTAATCAATACTGATCTAGGTTCAAAGTGAATTAATTTACTTGAGCTGTCGACTTGGACTCATGGTGCAATGCCTCTTGATCATTTTTCATTCCAGTAAAATCATAAATTCTGGCGCGAAAGCACGACTGATCAATACCACATTAATATGTTTTAAGTGTAGTTGATAGCCGGAGCGGGATTTGGATCGTACACCCGATGGCTTCTGTTCCATGTTGTGAGGTCAGAGGTCAGTCAAAAAGTGCAGTTAACAGAGTTTCTTAAAAATCCAATGTCAAATGTGTGTAATTAGTTTACACACATTTGTTTCTGCAGTGCTCTATAAGTGCCTGATGTATTTATTCTATTCCCTAGACATGTATTTGAAACCGACGCTTCCTTGACTTTCCAGTTCTGATACGAGCTTCCTCCTGAACATGTTTTAGGTAACTTTTTTGTTTGCTGGATTGATTTTCAGTGCAGTAAATGCTGTTTTTCCATGGTTTTTGTATAATAAATAATGCTGAAAGTATGTGACAAATACATTATCAAAGCTACATTCATTGATTGCCCTAGGCATAAAATAGTCAAATTCACCAGGTACTGGCCTGTTGATAATCCTTTATATAGCAAAAATGCCTTAAAGCCTTAAAAACATTTTCTTTTCTTCTGAACATGTTGATATTTAACTAGTGCTGGCTTTACAATCACCTCCACTTTTTGAACGGAAAGAATTTGAACTACACACAGTCCTAAAAACAAAGCTGCTGCTAGTCTTATTAGTCTTAGATTACAGATTAGTTATCAGTACATAGGGATAATAATTGATCTTGCTTTCATATACTATAGAATGCTACTTTTGTTCATTAGTTTTACACTTTAAATGTCAAGGTACCCTATTTTTATTACTTAAAAGTCACCAGACACAAGCTCTAGCCAAACCAATTCACTGTTGTTCATTTTCAGTAATTGTATTTAATGGGGTAGTCTCCTGAGATCTTTTTCTCCAACACGAGAATGCGAAATACAACTCAACTAGACTAAACTAAGTAGTTGACAAATCATCTACTAATGATAATTAATCACAGTTCATACCCATGAAATAAATACCCTAGGATCTGTGTAGTGCATATCTGTAGCTGTAAATCTGAGGGGTGTGTGTGTGTGTGTGTGTGTGTGTGTGTGTGTGTGTGTGTGTGTGTGTGTGTGTGTGTGTTGGGGGGGGGTACCTTTGGGTTTTGGAGAGGCCCAGGTAATGATGCGCCGCACAAGACAGCAGTTGAGCAGGACTTTCTTGGAGAAGCCGTGGTCTTTACGGAGGTGCTGCAGATCCTCCCTCCACTGGGTCCTCTTGGTTGGTGTAAACATGGCTCCAAGTTCACTATTGTGAAATATAGTGAGCCATTATTTCCAAGGACTCTAAATAAATTCTATGCAGAAATGGGCCTAATTATTTGGGGCTGTAAGACTGCAGTAAATATGATTGTATAGTGTAACAGAGCCGTGATTATTATTAGCCTCATAATTCAAATGATGACCTCTTAACTGCCTCTGGGAAACAAACATAAATAGCTGCAGCCACTGCAGTACGCTCAACACTGTCAGAAGTTAAAGCAATACACTTGAGTACATATGCAAATTTGGAATGTTTTTTTTTTTGCCCCGAGTTATGCATGGCCATAATGAAATGCAAGACATTTCAACTTGCCCTTTTGGAACTAGGAAATGCTTTTCTAATGTCTCCTGAGTTGTTGTTTAAAGAAGGACTAGGGATGGTGAAAGCAAATGCACCGAGCAGATTGTCTCACAGCAAACCAGCCTGCAATGATCCATTGCTTACAATAAGCCTCACACTAATAGATTTTCAAATTAAACCAGAAAACATCCCAATTGTCTCCACATAATCATCCCGGAGTAAAACAAACAACATTTTATGACTATAATAAATAAAACATGACCGAGCGATACCCTACCTCAGTCAGTACTAAGGTTACAATCCCCTTGAAGGTCCCATTTCAAGAGCAAAAGTTTCAAACATCAACACATCAACACATCACAGATCATTCAGCTGCTCTGACTGAAGGGACTTGTAGTTTGCTCTACGAATCACAATTTTATATCCTTCATTGCACAAAAAATTGGGGTCCAATGTGAAGGCTAACTGCTATCAAATGTCCCTCTGGCCATCAGCTTACCTTGCAGGCTAAAACACGGTGTGCACGCTCTCTCTGCTTCCTCAGTCTGCAAGTGATCCTCAGGTTTCACACAAGCACTTTCCCTTTCCTAAGCTGATCAACAGAGTGTGAAAGGGGGTGGGAGGAGGAGGAGGAGGAAGAGGAGAGCGAGGACCGCTCTGTGAAGCAGAGACAGTGAATTAGTGAGAGAGAGAGAGAGAGAGAGAGAGAGAGAGAGAATAGCTGGGAGACACTGTGGCTTCTGTTTCAAGTTAAAGGACCATACATGTGTTTAACTCCAGTAGCAGAGGAAGCAGACTGTCAAAGAAGCTGGTGGCTCTGCCGTCACACAGGCGCCCTTTGATCATCCTCCTTGAGCCACATAAAAACAAACACACACACACACACACACACACACACACACACACACACACACACACACACACACACACACACACACACACACACACACACACAATATCCATGTCACAATATGACAAGAAAAATCTATAGTTTCAATTCACTATCACCAGCATCTTTAAACAGTTGTAAAACAACTCTGGAAGAATAGGGCAAACCTCAGTGTTTTGTCGGTACTGACCAAACATGTGTCTGTAGCACCGAGTACTCAAAACTGTTGAGCACCAAAAGCTGGCACTGAATGTCTAGTCAGATTAACAGTTCTCCATTCTTTGAGCAGACAGTTGTTGATTTCGATCAACATGTTGTCAGTTCTGGACTATTTTAAGTTCCTGTATGCTGGGGAACTTTAATTTATTTTTGCTGAATGACTAAAAAAATTTACATGATTGCAATGGTGTAAGGCTATACCTAAGCACAGCAACATGTTGGGTGAAATGCTAACTTCAGCATGCTGACATGATCCCAATGGCAATACCAACATGCTGATGTTTACAAGGTAACGTCCACCTTCTTCTTCTTCTTCTTCTTAGTGTGTATCTTATTATTGGTGGTTCCAAGATGGCAGCAGGAAAACCAGTGGTTGACAAATCCAAACAGATTTATCAAAAGTTCAAGGGCTGTATCGGCAAGCATTCACTCTGCTGGGAGTGACACACAAGTGTGAGCCAGAAATCTCCGCTCTCCACAGGCTTTGTCCTCTAGCTGAACTTGCTCTCTGATCTCTGTGTGTGCCAACTTGTTTTTATAATTTTAATTAACAAGACAGTCATTAACGTCAGACACTTATAATGTTAATAATAATAATAATAATAATAATAATAAGTGATGGGGCACACGTGTTTAACTGAAGGGTAGGCATATCTCGCCCCCTCCCCACCCCTTTAAAAACTCTGTACTTTGGTGTTTGGCTCAAAATGATGCACGCCACAGCACAGCCGTTACCACATACACTTTACTATCCCAAATTTATTACTGCAGTGGTAATGCCTTCCAGAATACGTTTGTTGTGTAATTTCTGCCAGCGCTGCTCACTGCAATCCTTTTATTTATGTTACGACATATAGTAAAGTATCATAAATTCATGTACATCATGTGTAAATGATGGTCAACGGCCAAATGGGCTTACGCTTACATTTAAATCCACATTATATTAATTACTGCGCGGTGATAGATGGTTATGCTTGAGGGGAGACAGCAATGCTAAATCTAAAAGCTTCCCCTGAGATGAGCAAGGCATATTCTGTACCTGAGAAAACAAAGGGGGGGGGGGGGGGGGGGGT
>NW_019525216.1:437353-479561 GCF_002814215.2 Seriola lalandi dorsalis | reverse complement strand
TGGGGGCACTTGGAGAGAGTGCTGGGAATAGAGCCATCAGCTCCCAGCAGGGCCGAGACACATGCATGATTGAAACGAGCGAACAGATTGGTTGCAGTGTTATGGTATGATATGCATTCGGTGAGCACACATCCTGAGGGAGAGGCCTTGAAAGCTTTGTCCCCAATTAATCAATATATTGAATTATTCATATTCAAGAAGCCGTCGCTGCTTATTGATATTCAAGGACACCTTAGTCAAGTATTAGTTAACTCCAAGACCCAGTACAGTTGACTTCTGAGAGTCATGACCAGGTTTGAACGATACCTACAAAACAGTCTCTTAAACCTGCTATAATCAATTATTGTCATTCCTGTATGTGAAATCGTTGCTTGTAGTGGCAAAAACACCCGAGTTATTAACCAACCCTGCAGTTCCCAGCATTTCAGCTCATTATTTGATATTACAGCCTGCGACTCTACCCTCACCGCTCTCATTAGTGTCATTTCCAGACAGAATCGGCAGCTTTTTTCAGCATTCACTTTAAATGTCAATATAGCCACAGCGCAGCACAGCAGCTGTCATTAACCTGTATATTTGTTTCATTTTGTCAGACAATGAAATGGTTATAAAATAATGATTTTTTTTCTGCAGCGCAACAGCTCGTTAATGACATCTGGTTATGGTAGTATTTATGAGCCGTGACCAAATTTCAAACTACTTCTTATGTAGAAAAAACATGTACAAGAGAAAATCTATATTGTGAATTCAGCGGCATTTAGTTTGTGCAATGACGGAGAGTGAACAGAGGTTCAAAGACCTTCTCCCTCCTTCCCTCTCTTTTACATGTCATGTTTAAGTTTTTGTTGCACTTTAATGTTATATACTTTACTCAAGCATGTTGCAGCTACACAGTCTACAGTTACACACACACACACACACACACACAACTCATATCACAGTGAACAGAAAACAAATCTGAATGTAGTTTGGGAATGAGTGGATTACTCTTGCTGTCCAATCATTCTCAGTTACGATTATCTGCCCTGCTCAAATCAATCCATGAAAAATGACTGAAATACAATCCACATACATTAGCTGCTGTACGCAGACTTTTAGGTGCTATGTGGTTTGTGTATAAGATATATCACTGAGATTGTGGATCCCTTACACACTTAAATCTTCATTGTTCCTGTAATACAGATGCCTATCGATTATGTCAGAAGCAATTTGCTGTAATGTATTCTGAAATAAATTCAGACATCCAAGTTATGTGGAGTGGATTTAGAGTTGCATTATATTATATGATTAAGTATGTAGAGATTTGGTATTTGGCATGAAGACTCTGACTTTGTCACTCCCTGAAAACATACACCAGCATGAAGGAGATTGGGCAATACTAAATTTCCCTTTCAAAACTGGACAGGATACAGACCATGCTGGGTTGGAAAGGCACCAACTGCCATGTGGCCATCCAAGAACAAAACAATCTCTTCTAATGAAATGTAGCAGTGACAGGCAGATGACCATCAGACCATCAGCAAAAGTGGCCACTGAGTACAGCTGAATGTAACTGCAGTGTAAACCATAGAATAGAAACAATTATGACAAGATTAATTGGTAAAGCAAAGAATATGTGACTACACCAATTATCCTGTGTCATAAAACCAATATACAGAATACTACAGAAAAAAATACTTTGTGAATGGGGTTGCGTGCGACACAGAAGCCGCCATACAACATTACCCTTCATTAGAGAACTGAATGTGCATTGAGGCATGTGAAAACCGCCCCAAAACAGGCGACATCATGTGGGGAAGTACCTTATGTGCAAATCCAATGCAGCCTTCATGCTGCTGAAACATAGGCAGGTCACTATACAGTATGAGCAAATCAATGGCATGAAAATATCTTGAATCACAGTGGCAAAAAAACAACCAAAAGCAAAATATCTTCAGCAATTAAGAAAATAATTTCATACCAGTGCACCCTCTCTACACTGGTAAATGGCAGCAGCATAGAAATCAGCAGCCAGCTTATGCACACAGGCAGACTCACAGGTAACTGATCCCACCAAGCATCTATTCACCGACTGAAGAAAGCCAAGACATCTATGCACAATAGGCTTGTTAGCACAAGCACTTGGCAAAGTAAAGTAGTGATCCCAAAGCATCTCAGTGAGCTTGGAAGTTAACAAATGCAAAAACAAGTGAATATACTGATATTTAGGTGTTGTGATACTGATATTAGTGAACTCATGGAGCCCTTGCACACATAATATTCTCTATTTCGCTAGTAAAGGCATCTATTGATTAAGTCAGAAGCCATTTGCTAATATGCTTTGTGAAATCAATTAAGACCCACCAGTTCTGTCATTGGGTGACAAATGGTTGATACAGTCATTGCTTTGGTTTGAACAGTTATTGTGCATGAAGAAAAAAAAATCATTAAAAATATGCTGCTGAAAACAACTTCCCCTTGCATGTATTATTAAATCATACACATGTAAACTAAGCAACCCTGCTATAGCCTGAAGGCCAAGTCAGAAAAATTCACCTTTTACTGAATAATTGAGAGCATTATCATGTCATTTCCATTTTACCACGGGTCCTTTTAGTTGTGTATGTGTCCCTGGCCACGGTCTCATTTTTTTTTTTTTTTTTTTTAATGCACTTGGGTTTACATCCTCAGCTTGTGCTTTTGCATTAAAATGAAATTGCTTTTCCAGGCAGCAAATAAGTAATCATTAAATAACTGACATTCCAAAACAGCTTTTGCTGTTACATAATTATTTTTACAACTTGGATTTCATTTCTTGTTTGTCCAACACAAGTTTCTTGCCACATCTGACTTAGCTTTAGATGTGTTTCTACTGCTCAAAAGCGTATTAGCGTATCTAACAAAAAATGACGCACAGACCTCTGAAATTTGTAAGTGGTACTAAACTTGAATGATACGAATGACGTTCAATTCAGTCAGAACTGGCACAACTGTGCGTTATGTCCTCTGTCCCTTTAAGGCCAACAGTGACTCTCGCCTTTTCCTCTCAGTGTTGCAGGGAGTTTTAGAAAAGCTATGGGAATATCAACAACCCTGTTTCCTCAGTACAAAATGATGGAAGACATACATTCAAGACAACAGGCTCATTTGAGTCAAGCTCTGCATTTCCATAAAACCTTGCAAGGATAATGCAGTAGCCCATTACAGAAGCCATTATCCATGGCAAAGGAGGTTGCTACACAGCAGCATCACCGACATAACATAAAATCAGCTCTTTTATTTCTTGAATGTTCTCCACCACATTAATAAGTAGAGTTTACTAACTGCCTCTACTACTCAAGTGCAATGTTAATACTTAGAGATGTAGCAGTTGAGTGGAGCTTCCTATGTTAAATCTTTTGGAAAAAAAATATTCATTTTGTTACAGGTTGTAATGAAATCAGCAGGGGAACCTGCCTGTTTTAATTCCTGTATTTATGATATAAAGGCTAAGATAAGATCAGAGAAGTCGACTGAAGCCAGAAAAAAGCAAAATGTTCCTGATTTTCACTGATCTTGGCCTTTTTTTAGCTTTGTGTGTTTGCCCAAAAGCTGCTTGTTGCATGTGGAGACTGGATACAGGTTCTGAATGTTTTGGGGTGGGTTGGGGGATGCTTGTTGCTTTGTTCATGCCCACATTGCAGACCACTCTCACCTGTCCCTGAACAATGCAACAGGCATATGTTCTGGGGGATGGATGCATGCATCCCTTTTAGTATGATAACAGACAGAGTGGTGGAAGTGTTCAGAGTGAAGATCCAAGATCTAATCTGAATCTTTTCCACAGTCACACAATACTGTCTACCTATTCTTTCAGGTTATCTACTACAAATAATAATCATATCTATCTTGTATATGTATCTCATTATTTTTCATTTTTTCCATTTCAGAATGCCACCAGCATGGAGAGATTGTCTATACACTGTGACTCTACACTCTGTGGACTATGACAAAATTTAGTTTTGTAAATAGAACAACTAGATTTGCAATCTAAATTTTATCCTACGTTTCTTTTTAACAAATAAATGACTATTCATAAAGATATGAATGTTGTTTTATCATTCACAATGTATACTATTATGGGGCTAAATAGGTAGTCAACCCTGCAAAGGAAGCCTGAGTTGTTCTGTATATATGTTCAGACAATGTGAGTACAAATACAGAAATTCTACTCCCCCTTAGGCCCAACACTGCAATATTACATTTTCCTAAAAACTTACTAAAAACATAAAAAATTCTAAAAAATAACTTTAATTTCTGCATCAGAGGCCTCCTACAACAACTTCTGGAAGGTGAAAAAATGTTTTGCTCATTTTTTTCTATGCCTGGGTCTTACAGGGTTAACTAGATTTTCAATATCTACATAGAGGGAAAACCTTTCATTGTATGTATTATATTTCTTCACCAAGGAAGTTATGTTTTCATCCATGTCTGAGTCAATTTGACATTGGCTTTGGTGGAGGTGTGCGCTCTGAGTGCCCTTCAGTTGTTTTTTTCTTTCGCGCTCAAATTTATTTTGCATTATACTGGAACCTGTTCACTTCCAATATAAATGGCCTAGTGCTTATTTGATGTACTAACAGGACTTTCTGCCACATGACATGTGTATGAGGTTGTATGTTGGATGCAACAATTATCCTCTAACTCTGGGGATTCACTATTATAACTTGTTCACTTGAAATGTTTTTCTGTGCTAAATTTACATGGCATTACATTTACTCATTTTCCAGACGCTTTTATCCAAAGCGACTTACAAGTGAGGGCCATCACTACAGCTCTGTCTTTTTGTGTCTGTAATACTCGCCAAAATGGTGTAAATGCATAAATAATGTGCTCCAAAATAAAAGGAAATATTACATTTTAGGATTTCTAAACTTTCAACTTTCAAATGATTGCCTCATCCCAGCCCGCCCATGAAACTTTAAGCACATACACACAATAGCTACAGCCACTGCAGAACCTTGTGAAATATTCTGTCACAGGTTGGAGCATTAAAAAAAGAAAAAAAAAAAGAGAGCACTCATTATTCTCTGTTGCAATAGCATGAAATGAGCTTCTGCTTTCGATGCCATCTTTCCTTCCCAGCTCCAATGTCATGGTGGTCAGAAACCCTGTGGTTCAGTGTTAGCAGGTCAGTTGGTAGTCACAGCAGGGCCAGTCAGAAGACGCATTGAGCTGTTTGCATCTAGGCTATCTGCTTCCCTCCAACACACACACATGCTTACTCTTCCCAATTTCTCACACACCCACCGTGACCTTGTCCTCCAAAGTGGCGGCTAAAATTAGCAGAATGCAAGAGGGGAACCAGCCCTGTCGATTAAATACACTGCAATGCAGTATTTACAGATGTATAGGCTCATCTCAGTAAAGTATATATCAGTAAACCCAGGATCTATTTTCTTACTCATTTTGAAACATGATAGCTCCATAATGGCATTCTTGCAGAAACAGCGGTTGTTCACTTATTTATTTAAGCTAACCTGAAACTGATACAATCACCTCTTGAACCATGGCCGAGTAATCTGATAGGATGGAGAACATACTAGCCACGAGAAAGCTAAGGTCAGTGTCAGATCTACAGAAAAAAAAAAAAGGTGTCTATAACTTCTTTATATAACCTCGCACTAAGAGAAGCTTCTTTCCTAGTCTAGTTAA
The DNA here is from genome assembly GCF_002814215.2 of Seriola lalandi dorsalis. Classification (NCBI taxonomy): domain Eukaryota; kingdom Metazoa; phylum Chordata; class Actinopteri; order Carangiformes; family Carangidae; genus Seriola; species Seriola lalandi. Next base: position 473,888 of record NW_019525216.1, on the reverse strand, counting down.
GGAGTCCGGCATCCCCAGAATGCAACTGGTTTATTCAAATTACAAGTATCAGCTTCAGTTGCACAGGCTAATCGAAATGTCACACAAGATAATGAAAAACGGGAATAACAACCACCTAACAATTTTGCTGATACAATTATGTGTCAATCACAGCATTTGTTCATTATCATGCTTCAATTATGCACCAGTATTAATTATTGCATGAATAAGGGTTCAGCACTTTTTAAATGGGTAATTGACAAAGCTCCTGGGAGAAGGCAACTCAGCATAATGAAAATGAATAGTGCGGACAGTCCATCAGTTCACATTTGCCTGGTCCCTCTAAAACTTGCTCCCTCTTCAACTTGTTAAATGGACTGTGGCATTACGGCCAATGTAGCATCCAGTTTTAGAGAAGGGAAAAAAAAACTGTAACATGAGGAAAGTATGAGAAATTAAACACCGGCAAACATCTTTGACAATGCACGGTTTCAAACAGCAAGACCTGACACACACAAACACACAAACACACAAACACACACACACACAAACACACAAACACACAAACACACACACACACACACACACACACACACACACACACACACACACACACCTCCCGAGACATGTGTAGGAACCCTTTTTACCACTTCCCTGCCCTCTGTGGGTGTGTGTCGTTTTCTGAGTCAATGTGTTGGAATGGCTCCATAAATTATTCAGCTGCAGCGCCTGCTATCTGAAGATAACAGTGGCTCTTTATCGGTCAGCGTGTACAGAGACACTGCACTGGTGACTATACAAGCACCTAGAGGGATTTGGGGCACCTTCTGTGTAAGGATGCGTGTCATGGTGGCAGTGAAGCATACAGAAGTATATAGCCTATCCGCAGGTCTATGTTGTAAGGTCATTTTCATTTTCCCTGGGGATACTCTCATTCTCACTCTTTTCAGCTCATCAAACAAAGGGCAATTTTTCTGCCAGTGCATAACTAATGTAGAGTAAAGATCAGGAAAGTTACATGCCATCTCTTCTTTACTTGCTCGACGTATTTAGGACAGAGGAAAAAAATAAACCACTGACAAGCAATCCTACATACACATCTGCCAACTTCATAATGGCCATTATAAAATATAAGTAATGCATTTTGTTATTTTATGTCAATTCAAGTATATTTATATCACTTACAACAATCAAATTACTATACTGTGCTTTTTGCCTCAGACTCAGCTGATCCAATATAATTCCTCTATCTGCACTAAACTATGTAATATAAATATCTTCTAATCCAAAGGAAAGCAGAATCAATTTTTAAAAGACATCCTAAAAATTCACCTGTTTCCACCTTATAAATTGTGACAACTTTCTGTTTTTTAGTCTTCTATAATAATAAATTAAATATCTTTGGGATTTGAACTGCTGGTTAAAATAAAGAAGCAATTTAAATATGTCAACCGTGGAAATTTGCAATAAGCATGCGTCACTCGTTTTCTGACAAGTTATAGATCAAACAATTAATCAAGAAAATAATCGGCTGATTATTCAATAATGATATTAATTGTTTGGTGCAGTTACATATCATTCTAACCTGGTCTGTGTGTATTCCCAGGTACAGTATGTCAGTCAGTTAACATCATTTTCTTCAATGTATGACCATATTAGACTAGAGCACAATGGATACGCACACACTGATGTTGACTTACAAGACAAATAAGATTATAACAGGTAAAAGTGTGTACTGACACACTGTTTTATGTCAGCTCAAATAAAAGAGGCAGGTTAATTACACTATAAAGAGTGCAAGAGTACACTGAATGAGAAGTGTGTGAAAAGCTTATATTTCCCCACTGAGACACCATTGCCTCTGTACAACCACTTGGTGTCAGCCTTGCATACTGCATAGATGCCACAACTACCATACAGTTGACATATTCTTTCCATGACTTTCAAGGTTGAATGTCAGTTGACATAACACTCACAAAAATGTACGGATAATTACTTAAGCCACTGCAGATATGCCTATTGATAGTCATTGTTATTCTATGCAAACAGCTACTATTCCTCCTATCTATTTTCAGGTCTAGCCTAATTAGCGAGATGGACTCAGGCTGGCATTTGGCTCATGTCTGTGTGCTTTGCATTTCATAATAATCTCCCGTTGGAATAACAGATATGTTTAGTATTGTGTTGTTGTGGAGTCTATATTAGTTGCTGGCAGTACCCTGTAGGACTCAGACTTTTGGAGGGACTAAAGCCCAGAATAGGCTTTTGAGCCCACCCACTGGGACTCAAAGAAAGACAGACGGACCCTCCAGTTGGCCACTCATGCCAGGCCTGCCTCCACATATGGCCTGTATGATGTTCAGCTCTGACACCATTTCATCTTGGAGTCCTTGGAAAGACTCACCCTACTGGACGTACGGCTGCGTCTTTAATGTTGTTTTATCATTTGTTTTAGTTTAGATCTTGAAAGGCATCTCACAGTGGATAGTAATGTTGGGGGAGTGAGGATGTGACGAAGTTCACAAGCTGGAAATTAACTCAAAAGCACAGTAATACACTGTTTGTGCTTACTTGTAGAATCACAATTCAGGCAGGTACGGTGATAAATCCTAATGATTACTAATTAGGGCAGGTAAGCTTTAAAGCCCCAGGATATCTCACCTCAAAGAAACAAAGCACAAAAAGATGACAGGTAATATATATATATATAATGTGTGTTTTTTTTTTCTTTTAGACCACCTGTGTGCTTCCTGTCTACCTATCAATAAAAAGCCAGTCATTGGTCAAACCAGGATTACCCACACCATCAGCTTGCCTGCTCCTCTCCAACAGATTTTGTTTGCTTTGGATTGAGCCTCTGTTTTTTTTCTCAAGATACTGGGTGGGGAGCATCTGCTTGCATGAACCATCTGCCTTGGGAGTCAGGCCAGAGAAGAATGAGGGAAGGAGAAGTGGAAAGAAAAGAGTGCAAGGTGAGGATAGAAGTGACAGAATGGGGGAGGTGGAGTAAGTCAATGATGGATAAACAGAGGGTGACTGATTGGGAGGTAAAAGCGAGTGGGACACTGGTGGGAGGAGGGTCAGAGAGCCAGCGCTGTGGCAGTAACTGTGGGGACAGAGGAACATAAGGTGCTTGTTTATGACTGCTGACGGCTAAAAGAAGCGGACCGTCTTTCATGTTTATATTTCCACCCGCAGGCTTGTTTATGCCACAGTTTCACTCCATTTGACTTCCTTGGATAGAGTGCCAAGCAGCCGATGCCAACTGGGTGGCAATGCTTGGCCCCAGCTTACAAACATGTCTTTCTTTCTTTGTGCCAAGGTCAAATTGAGGATAAACTGCATTCCCTAGGAAAAAAAAAAAAAAACTTTGGTCATCTGGCATTCCTTACCTTTCTATGCAGAATTTAAAGTGCTTTTTCAAAAAAGTCCTCCATAAAGCACTTTATAGTACAACAGAGACGTCTTTCTGGGACCCATCTTGATCCTAATGAGTCCATTTAATGTCACAGCAGTTGGTATGCCATTAAGACCATATGATGCACTACATCTGGCTCTTTAGTGAGCAAACTGTTCAATTGTGAATATATTTATAGAGGGAACATAAAACTAAGAAAACAGATTTAAAAAAATATCAGTGATCCTCATTGATTTCCTGACTGCAAACCTTTGAAAGATTTCTCTTCATCAATTGTAAGTAAAGCCACACATTTACTTTTGTAATTAAAGAAACAAGGCCTGAACATGTTGTCAAAAGGAGCGCTAAAAGTGTAAGTCCTTAAAAATGATACGTGGTCCAATTCTGAATCTCCTTAATTTGCCTTTAAATACATTTATTAAATAAGCTTTCCTTCATACCTTGAAATCATCAGGCACTCTGTTATTTGGTCTAGCAACCAATCAAACGGCCAAAAAAACTCAGAGAGGTGATCCTGAGTTGCACACTGTCAAAACTTTCCTTTGTAAAGCTAAAACACACTGTTCTACTGTCTGACAGATTTGGAGCAGTTTCTTCAATCTCTACCTTTGCTTCACAGTGATCTCAGGACCCCTGGCTGACAGATGCTGAGAAAACACACACACAAATACTCTCACACTGCATGTGGTCAGTTCATAAAGGCTCAAAGCTGACATCTAAGAATAGACAACTACACTATGGTCACTTCCTTGCCTGTACCAGACTAGTACAAGTCCTTTTGCACAAGTCCTGCACTTTCTTAACTGACACATACCACACGCAAATAACCATCTGTGTTTTTCCAGACAACTATATATATATATATATATATATATATATATATATATATTCTAGAAGTTATGATTAACTATACTTTGTATCCCCTGTCTTCAAGGCGTTTCCATCTGCAGTACTGCTGCTCACTGGATGGTTTTTGGTTTTTTGCACCATTCAGAGTAAAAACTCTGGAGACTGTCGTGCCTGAAAATCCCAGGAGATGAGCAGTTTCACCACAGAAATACAAAAACCAGCCTATCTGGCACTAACAATCACGCCACGGTCAAAGTCACTTATATCACATTTTTTCCCCCATTCTGATGTCTGTTGTGAACATTAACTGAAGCTCCTGACCTTTATCTGCATGATTTTATGCATTGCACTGCTGCCACATGATTGGTTGATTGCATAATTGAAGGAATAAGCAGGTATACAGGCGTTCCTAATAAGTGCTCTGTCAGTGTCTATCTTAGACTCTTGATTGACATTTATCTGCAAATTTTTAGGTTTATAAATTAATTCTGTTGGAAAATATTATTCATTTAGCAGGCTAAATATAAGCCCAAGCAATTAAATCCAAATCAGACTAAATGAAGCATTGATTCAACAGCTATGCAGTAATGCCTCACGGTAACAATTTTATTCTTTGTTTTATTACATAATTCTGTTAAGCACTGTTCAAGGCCTTGGATATACACTTTGAATCATAATTAGTTATGATCATTACTATTGACACAAAGGAGAACTGAACATTCATCACCCAAAAAAGCCCATGATGGACACTGCTTGTTCTCAACTATTGAAGTGCAAAGGACGGAGCTAGCCGTGGTGCTGAAAGTAGCTCAATCGGAAGAATAACCCTTATGGGGCTGCGTTTCATGTATTGTCTATCTGAAACTCAGGGATACAGCAGTAAAGGAGGAAATGTCTAGGGGAGCCGTTGGCAGGCACCGACAGAAGTTGCAATGGTGAGCTGAGAGAGCTTCAAGGTACTGATGCAAAGAATCACTGCACCAAGGACGCAGCTCTTGGGAGCATCAACTCATGGCTGGGTGGCTGTAGCATTTTTGTGGGCGATCATTATATTTTAAGATTTCCCTGGGGAGGAACCATGATGTGGTTGCCCACTGGTAACAAAGTGGTGGGGGCTTTAGAGAGTGAGGGGAGAGAAAATGATGAAGAGCTGAGAAAAAGAAGCATATAGAGAAGAAAAATGAAACAACACGACTGACAGCATTTGTTTCTCTCTACAAGATTACTGAGTGAATACTGAGCAATGCAAACTCGAGACAATTGTTGTACACGTCTCTAATCCCCTAGACTGACCCTCTGTTGGCTTGTATAACTGTCCCATTTATAATGAGACACTTAGTCAAGAGAGCATGTTACAGCAGGCAAGGGAGACAGTGAGCAACTTGCTGCTAGGGGGCCAACTAGCAAAATCCCAAACTTTTCAGGTACAAATTCAAGTTAACAGACATCCATGTTTGTTGAGAAAAACATTTTTTGCGAAGAGAACAGCAATCAATATCGTTCAATAACAACGCCTAGGTGTTTACAATCTAATACTGCGGTATCCTGTAACTAAGAAATGAAAAATGTCTTCACCATAACTGACTTATTCTGGTCCTCTGTGTCCACATCCATTATGTATTCTTCCAGTCCCTTTAGAAGCATTTGTCAAAATGTGCACGTCCCCAGTAGCTGGCATGAGTTTTACCAATCAATAGCAGTTATTTTAGCAGTTGATTACAATATTGTTTCCCATTCTTCATGCCGTGGGTAAGGACTATAAATGGGAAATCAAAATTCCTGAGACAACTGAATAAAACATTTGCTGAAGGAGAGTCAAGTTCGAGAGGAAGAACTCTCAACAGCTCAAATCTGTTTAAAATCTTGAGGGTATGACTCATGGAATAATTAGAAGTCAATTAGGTGTGCAAACAAACATTAACCTGAGCCAGGAATGATGAGCAGTTAACTGCTCTTCTGGCAGAAGAGAGAGGCAGCTAACAGCCTGAGGGGAAACCTATGGACTATAACTGAGTGATCATTATTCTGAATGCTGGCCAAGTACTGTGGAGGGGGGGCCCAGGAGAGGATTTGAGCTACTGAATCCATTATAATCTTTTTTTTGTTGTTTTACTGATTGCCATTTAGTCAAATTCTTCTATCACAAGGGGGTTCAAAAGTTTTGTGTACACACAGTGTAGGCTACTGGTGCAGGTAAAGATAAAAAAAGACCATCTTTAATGCAAGAGGGATTGCTACACCTTACCTACCTAAACAAAAGTTTACTGCACTGTAGGTAAAATTATTCAGCAGAAACGATAATAATGAATAACAGAAATTGCTGCTGCTCAGATGAATTTCTGAAATTTTTCAACAAAGCCTTTCAAAAAAACAACCAAACCAACCGTATTTTCCTTTCAAGGGAAGGCAAAAGTCAAGACATCGCTCTACATTCACAGTTAATGCTGCAGAAGCATGCAGGCTCAACTTTGGCATGAGAACAAAATTACGGCAAACTCCATTTCAAGTATATCAATTTAATGTTGCCTTTCAACAAATGTTCACTATGAAAACTACATGCCTACTATAAAATTTCAACTTTTTCAATTGAATTAAATTGCTCGTTATCGCAATCGACAGTCTATTTTGCTGCAACGTGAATGTAAAGAAACAGTTTGAAATTAGCTAATGTTAGCCGTAACACTTCGAAAGTTTGAAGTTTAATCAAAATGGCGTGTTTGTTGTTGCACAAATTACAAGCCGAATTAATGAGTGGTCCAATAATCACACACATTTTAAGTTATACTATACCAGGTATATACTTTTGAGAGATAAGCAAGGCAATATTAAATTGTATTCCCTATGCACGGAGTTTTCCGCCGTTTTATCCAATGCAACAGAACACTGACCCATAAATCACCAAATTAGCGGTGAACGCGTCAAAACATGCGACCACTGTCCTACCAGGTGAAGAAACAGCAGCATCCACCCGGGCAGAAATGGTCTCCACTCTCTTTGCATCCATTGTTCCCTCCGAAGATGGACTTTTTTTTGTCGAAAGAACCTCGTTTCAGTCACGGGGGCTCGTCAGCAGTGACTTGTAAACGGCTGGTACTAGTTGCTGCTCATTCAACTCCCAAGTTTCGCAGTGAGAGGCAACGCTGGAATGCTGCTCGTGCACCCGCGCTCCTGGGCGTGAACGAGCATCAGTGGATGAGTGTTGGGGGTGATGGTGTGGCTGTGTGGGAAATGCCATTGGTTGTTTGTTTCAACCAGAAATCAACTGAGAACAATAAAGATCAATTCATCTAAAACAAACAAACAAACAAACAAAACAAAAAACATCAGCAGATTCAATAATGAAAAATAATTAGTCTTGAAATGTCTTGAATTTAGTAATAAAATTATATTTATTTATTCATTTTGCTTTATGATTTTCTAGGGTTAATAAGAACCATTTTGATATTCAGTGTATGTGAAGATCTTTGACTAGGGCTGTTTTCCATGATTTGGGCAAGCCCCGCTGTGTGACCGTCTTGGATTATCACTATATTCTACACAACAAGCACATACAGGAGCTAGGCTTGGGCTAAACCACTTCATTTTAGTTAAGTGAAATGTTAAAGCTACTGCATACACTGTCTTGAAATTTTTTCTGCCGGTTTGGAGTTTGCAAGAGCCCTGACTATAACCTCATCTAACTGCTTTGGGATGACTTGGAGCCAGGCCTCATCACCCAGTATCATCGCCTGACCTCATCTGGCTTAATGGAAACAACGCCCTGCAGCCAGATTCCAAAAACCTGCAGAAATCCTCCCCAGAAAAGTGGAGGAGACATTAATCCCCGTAGTTCAATAATAGAATATTACATAACGTTCTGGTGTCCACATACCAGATGGTCAAATCATTGACCCTCAGTATCTCAGAACTGCACGCTGCACATACAGTTCCAATGATAATTTAGCATTTCCATCCACTGGCATAAGAGGAATCTATGGCATCTCTTTGACAATGTGATTTTTTCTTGCCACGTCATAGGCTATATTAAAGTAGTAGTGGTTCCCAAAGCGTGTGGTTCAGGGATCACCAGGGGTCTTTAACAGTGTTTTCATCATAAATCTCTCCACTTTCCAAACTCGCCACAAACAGTTTAGACAGTTACATAATTCTGGGCAAAAGGCAAAAGGCAAAAGACCTCAAGATGCTGCTTGATAAAATGGGAGTCTGCAGACAAATACACACATACACTTGAGAAATCATGCATTTCAATGCACAGTATTCGCTCTCCCTCCGTTTTTTCTCTTCTAAACACAGCACAGCATAAATTGCATATCAGTTGTTGGACAGAACAGTATGTCTTTAAATAGAGCAGTAAGAATTAAATGGAGACTTTCCACACAAACAGAAGCTGCACAATGAAACAAGACCGATACAGACAACAATAATGCCCACGATAAAAAGATAAACCCAAAATAAATCAGTCTGCCTCTTAGCAAGTCGAGACCTGTCAGCTTTTTTGAAGATTAGAACATTTTTAACAACAGAGGACATTTGTTTCGTGGCAGCAAAGACAGAGAGAGAGAATTTGCAAAGGATTCTTTAACTGTCTCCCAAGAATACCACAGAGGATAGAGTTTTCCTTTACATTATAAGACACACTCTCAGCTGAGTTAAAACAAAATCGACAGCTTGAGACAAATCATAAAACAGGAGGCCATTTACTCAGCAGGTATTAAAGAAAACTGCTGACACTTCTCAAAAACAGGAGCTTCACTAATTAAATGATTCTGATGAGTGCAGCTTCTATGAACCATGGTATTTTTAGAAATTTATTTCTGGAATATACATGACACATATGCAGCTGATGAAATGAGGAAAGTGGTGCTCACATGTTCCCCATACCTGACATGGACTTCAGCAGATTTGTGAAAATAAAAGGGAATCCAGGAGATGTATGGATGGATGTGTGGAGAGCGGCTATACAAAAGGTTTTTGAGGTTTTGCTGTCAAGATGCGTTTGTGGATCGTCAGAAATCTCACTTTTGCATACAAAAAGTAACAAAATAACCTCTTTAGCACAAGCAATACACATAAAACCTCTTTTTAACTTAAAGCCTCATTCCAAGCCCAATAGTGCGCAGACAAGACAAATGCATTCCAATAGACAACCTTCATTTCCCGAGATGTGTGCATACGTTGTGTGAGCGAGGGCTACTGTCTGCTACTGTCACCGTGAACAATGACTGATACTGTTTTTGAGGTGCCTATAAATAACAGAGCACCTGGACAGAAAGATGAAGCCAAGATCTGCTCAGACAGACTGGCAAAGGTAGATGGATGGCAATGTGAGGGCATTAATGAGAGCACAGGTCAGCCAGCACATTGGGGATGAGAGCGCTGCAGATGGCTTGATGTCATCATTATGTGACATCTTTGTGGAAAAAAAGATTGCAAAATGGCACTGGAAATTGGTGGAACCTAATTTTTTCCTAATAATTATTGGAATTAATTATAAGGATAATAATTGAGTGAATGTATTAAACATAGCAACGTATCTATGTGGATCAGGTGTGGAACTTAGTTTTTACTCTTGTAGACAATAAATAGATTATTTTGACATGTAATTGAAGTGCACGCTCATCTCCCTATCTGGTGGCGTCCAAAGTTTATTTGCTTTGCACAAGGTCTCTGCGCCGTGTTAGAATTCCATCACTTTGACCTGAAAAGCTGAACATAATATCTTCATCAAACACCTACCAGTTCTAAAGGTGACCTCTTTGGCACTCCACAATATAAGAAAAGAGTTAATTATTAGGTCTAACTTGCGGAGCAACCGATGACAGGCACATTCTTGATTTGCGACACCATGATTTAAGATGGCACTTACAGGTACATCTTCTGCCAGGAACTCTTTCAGACACCTTATCAGTTTGAGTGAAGGAAGACAGAAAAGTAAAGCATTCATCTTATTCGGAATCAAGACTGAATGTCACCATGAGAACCCATTCATGTACTGTTACCAAAGACAGTGTTAGAGAGAGGTAACAGGCTCCAATTCTTTTTGGGTTTGTCTTTGAGACATCCGTGAAATATGAGCTTGAACTTGTATGACCCAAATGCAGTCGAGACAGAAAAAAAAAAATACATGGGAAAAGGCTGAACTGAGAGAGCATTTGATAATCCATAATAAAGGCATAACCTGAGAACAAGGCCTTTGAAGTGGCCATCAGCTTCGACCCTGAGAATGTGATGCTAAAATCAAACTTGAATCCAAAGCCTCTCAAGTGTTCGCCCCCTGAAAACACCAACTGATGCCTGAGTTGAAACTCGGTTACACCCTCCTTTTTTTCTCAGTCTCTGAATTTTAGTTTTCACTTTCACTTTAAAAAAAAAAAAAAAATCTGATACATAAATGCCTCTTTAGCACCATCACCACGCAAAATGCTAATTTGCAGTCAGCCACATGCTTTGGGCTTCAGCGAGGATGTGACTAAACCATTCTAGAGAAAATGACGTGCGAATATCACATTCATCAAGTATGAACATTTTCTGGTGGAAAAAAAACAAAAAAACATTAACAATTATTATTAATAATGTCAGCATACACCTGTAATGTGAAGGACGGTTGTCAGTGTCACCTTAATAACAGGAATTTGTCTTGAAAAGAAAGTTGTGAAGTATTATGTAACTGTATGCGTTGAATTTCTGTGTTTAAATGCAAACATTTGCAAAAGCCCTGACTTTAGCACAAACACAACTCGCATACTGATGTGACTTTGCCTCATATTTAAATATAGTCCGTATAAACTTACCAAACTACATAACTTCACCCATTATCTCTGACGACAGCTGCTTGACAATGACGGCGATCATCACAAACCCTGGATGTTAATTACGCTTTCATCTATATGTCAGGCCTGGGAGGTTTTGGGGTGATTAGCACGCTGCAGGTAAAAATATTTTGGTTCCCCTGGACAGCCAGAGCCACCTAATTACAATCAGCGCAGTCAGATGGCTTCCCTTTCTCCAAAGTATCCATCTTCATTCCAGTGGCAAGTTTCCACAACAGAGCCAGATGCTTCCTCCAGGCGCCAGGAGCAGTGATTGGAAAATGTAAACAACACATCACTTGTCTGATGTTGGTCGTCGCTGGGCCTCCTGGTAAGGAATTGTGCTCAAGATATGCTCCGCAGAGCACAGCGAGTGGAAACTGGGTGGAAAAGTATACGCGACATCGTGGAGGGATCATCGCTGAGTCTGAAAATAGACTGTTTATCAGCAACTGATGCTTTGGGTGCTTGAATGCAATTCTCCTCATCTCTGACTTATTATTTCTGAGATACGTGATCTGACCCCAAGACTCCTGAATGAGACTAAGAAAAGATCTAAATGACTTAATTTGCTTTATCTTAATTTATTATCGATTTCTGCCCAAGGTGTCCCTGTGATCTCAAAGCAGAGATACTATCAGTTTATTTGCCTTGATGAGCCCCCCCCCCTTCCCTGTACGCAGAGCAAACATCTTCCGATTGTCATTCCTGCCTCACTGACAACCTCAGATGAACTTTATAACAGATGGCAGTGCTAAAGAACCTTGGCGATTATTTGAAGATCACTCTTTCACGCCTCAAGGGAATCAGAGAGGCTGCCACTAATCAAGGCTTAACTGCTCTCTACATAATTCAAAAGTCTTATTATAATTTGTCACATCCAAGACGGCTTGGCAATATATCTTTGCCTGAGTGAAATATGCGTTTTATTAATATGCCATTAATGAAAAATTAGAGCTATTGGAGCTGTGCTGTCTGCTGCTGCCTGTCTGTGACTGCGATGATCAGAAGGCGTCACTGGCTGATCAATTTTTAAGTGTTGAAAATGTTTCAGCATAACCTTCAAAATTCAAGATGGTGAGTTAGTGGCATGCTGCTAAGATGACATCACTTATAATAGGAGGCACTTACCTTATTTAATAAAGCAATAAACTAATTCCCAACCTATTCTTCTTCCTATCAGTATGTTACTATTGGGCTTTTTAATTTGAGGTTTTAATATATCTCATTTTTATGCAAATGACACTCAGCTCCACTTGTCAGTGAGATATGAAGATCTATGTAATTTAACCAACCTAACTGACTGTCTGATGAGATGCTGGATGTCTCAAAAACGTTCTAAAAACGGAAGGAGGATAAAACAGAGATCCACATAATAGGTCGCAATAGTGCTCAAAAGCCCCTGCAACAAACCCTGCCACTTTTCAACACACTACACCAAACTAGTTCCTGCTTCTGTGTCCTAACACCTTGATTACTGTAATTCTTTACTTGCCGTCTTACTCTTGCCTTAATAGACAGAGCTGTAGCTCATCCACAGATGGTTCAAAAAATGCTGCAGCTTGTCTTCCTACTATAAGACAAAGTGCAGGGACCGCATTACTGCGGTGTTGGTCTCTTTCCATTGGCCACCAGTGGAATTTGAAATCAGGCTTGACACGGTCAAGCCCCTGAGGGTATTTCGGAATCGTTGTGCCTGTATGGAAATCTACGGTCTCTCCGGTCGGCTAACTGGTGACGGGATGTTCCCAGGGCCCAAACTAAAATAAAGGGAGACTGTGCATTTGCTGCGTTTACGCCTAAACTTTGGACTACTTTACTTTTCACTGTTAAATTATCCACCTCAACCTAAAAAAAAAATATCTAAAGACCCATTTACATTGTTTTTTACTTATGTTTTTGCATCATTTTGTTTGTTTTTGATTTAATATAACTTTCTGGGGGATGGGTCGGGGGGGGTGGGGTGTTACTGTTTGATGCCCTTTATGTGTGAAGCTCTTTATGTGTGAAGCCCTTTGTAATATTTGTTCTGAAAAGGTAATATATAAATAAATCTACTTACTTACAATGTCATACTTGAACTGTCTGTGGCTGTTGGCACAACCACAAAGTAAGATACATGGCATTCACTCAATAAAAAGTGATACTAATCCATCTCCAGAGTAGTCAGCAGTCAAATCATACTTTGTGTCTGTTATATTCTCTCTCCCCAACAGCGATGTCAAGCTGCGAGTGGGACTCCAGTTCCAGCTGTCGGCTGCGGAGGAGACCGCGAATGGAAAGAGGTAGAGGAAGAAGAAGACACACTACTCTCATTATCCTTTCTTCTCGTGACAGCTTCACTTGCCCTGTGAGTCAGCTGTCAATCACAGCCTGGGCATCATCTCAGCAGGAGCCCAGAATATACAGTGCACTCATCAAATCTGCCAGCAGGCAGGGAGAAAACACCTACAGAGCCCAAAGCCAGAGTCAGTTGCAATTAAAGTGCTGCTCTGCAGTGGAGAAAGGAACCCGGGGCCACCTGAAGGTCATTGAAAAAACCAATTACCAGCTTGTCATACATTGTCAGCAAGAATAATTCTTGGAAACACAACAGCTCTGACTCACCTTTGCACTGGCTGCAGAGACCCAAAAGAGGAGACTGTGGGTATTATCACAAGAATAAAAACTTTTAATTAGGTAAATGGAACTTTTGTTTTATTATTGTTGGGACAAACTAGAAAATGGAAAAAAAAAAAAAAAGCCCCAAGGTAAGGGTATGCACAGGGCCACAGCTCAGACCATGCAGTTTCATTTACAGAACTCTCGAATGGAATAAGGAGTTGGATTAAAAGTTATAAAAATAGACCATTTACAAAAACATATCTACAAAAACAATTCAGTGGCAAAAATGTGGCTAGTTTTTTTTTTCCAATAATTATTTTCAAAGGACTCTTTTTCCAAGAAAGAAATGTACAATCGAAAAACAACAACAAAAAAAGACATTTCACAGTTTAAAGACAAGAGCATATAACTATGCAGTCTTTGGGACGGAAACCGTCGCTACACAGTAGTTTCATGTTTCCACAAGCCGGTCTTTACACTGGCTGCACTCTCTGTGCTGATTAAAGGCACTGCTTGCCCGTTTTCTTTAAGTGTGCCACCATTTTGAGTGTCAAGGTTGAGCCCATATGACTTGGGCTGGCTTTCTAGTTCTGTGCTGCTGGGCTGCTTTACAGGACCAGAGTCTTTACCCGAGCTTGACGCCGCAGTAGCAGCAACCTGTTCGGCCTCTACAGTCACCACTGTCCCGTTCCCCAAGGTGCCGCTGCCCGCTTTTTCTGAGTAGCGGGAGCGGCGTGGCAGGCTCGCACTGTCACTGCTGTCCTGCTGCAGCTGGCTTTGATGGCGCTCCCTGTAGGCCATGTAGGCTGCCCGACGGCTATTGCGTGCCGCTACGTCATAATGGTGGTGCCGCCTGTGGGGGGCACCCTGCACGCTGCCTTCCACGCTGGTTGGCACGTCGTAGGCGTACTCTCGCAATACAGTCAGACGACTTGCTCTGTGTGCTCGTGCTCTGTTTTTGTGATGCCTGCTCGCGTGTCCGTTAGTGGCAGCTGTTGGATTGGTGATGTTGTTCATTGGGCGGAACTGCACCTCGACTGGTGCTACATGCATTTTAATTTCATTGTCTAGTGAATGCTCAGTGAGGCTGTTGTCTAAAACGGCTGCACCGTTGGCTGTTGCCGGTGCTGAGGCAGACTTGCACTGAGCTGCTTCTGCGTGAAGATTGGTCAGCTTGCTGCCATGGGTGGAGTTGCGCATGCTTGGGGCACTCTTATTTGTATAGGAAGAGTCTGCACTGCTGTGGCCACACTTTGTTGACTCCCCATCTGCCTTATTAGCAGATCCTGCTGTGGATGTTACTGCCACGTCTGGCTGAGGCAGAAGGACGTCCTCCTGTGCAGAGTAGGCTCGCCTCCCAGAGCAACAAGCCTGGGACCAATAGCGCCTCATGTCCTGTCTGTTGACACAGTGATGTGCCACCATGAATGCCCCCAGTGCCAGTGCAGCCACCCCGAACAAGCAGGTAAAAGCCAAGTCATAGGGGTGGTCCTGCGATACAGACATGGCGCCGAACACCCAGAGGGCTGCATACAACCCTAATGCCCCTGCTGCACCCATCAGCTGGGCAGAAAAGGTGTGCTCATTCTCCAGAGCCGACAGGGATACGGCATGGGGAGCAGACATTATGGAGGACGATGCCTCGTGAGGCTGGAGCTGGAGAGTGAGGGGATGGCAGTGGCTGCGGGGACCATCTGGCCCAGCCTCCGCGTTGGCTGAAGCCAGATGCTGCTGCTCTTCGGTCGGCTCCTTGAGCTCATAACGGCGCTCAGGGTGGCGGCGCAACTGGAGGAGGATGCTGAGGAAGTACATGAAGTCCACAAAAATGATGAATCCTACTGGGCCATAAAAAGCTCCAATGCTGGGCTCCCATGCCATCCAGCAACTAGAAAGATATAGATAGACAAGACCGATCAAACATTTCACATACAGTAAGACAACAGATGTGCCCTTTAAGATTCTTTATCATTATCATCGTTTACTAATAGCTTGGAATTATATACCGTCTCAAAACAGTCAAAATGCCAACAATGCTCATTAAAGCAATACTTCTTCTACTCATCTTAATCTGTCACTATCGTTATTTTACTTCACAAACTTGAAATTACTCTGAAAAACCTAAGCGTCTAGTTTTTACAGTAACTGTCCCATTACATTTAATAACACAGGCTGGATTCGTCTTGCTTGCAAGAAATTAATTAAACTCCAAAGACTTGAGACAGATACGGGTCCAGATTTCTCAATTAGTCAGCCACATTGCACAATCTAAACAGCTGCCACTGTAGAGAGGGGGGTGGAGGAGCTTGCTCTAAACTGGCAGCAGTTGCTTGTTGCTTGGATGCACATACCATTAATAGGCCTCCATAATCAGAACTTCAGGGAATAAACTTTTCCTACCCTCATAAAAATATCCATTATTTACTAAAGTAACACAGTCTGGCCAGTCGATCACTAAGCCAATTCCTCCTGAGGACAGAATGTAAAAGATCTCATGGGCTCGGATGCCTCCTTACTAAATGCTATTGTCCTGTTAAAATGAGACAGCATTTCCATGAGCACAAAGTGAAGAACAGGAGCTTCAATTGCTTTCTAAACAGGGACGACTTACTATGGCGCATTGGTCCGGCTTCCGTAGTTTTTGATGTTAGCTGCTGCAGTGATCCCACAGACAATGATGGGTATCCCTCCACCGATTAAGTAAAACCTTTCGGAGAAAGCACAGACAGGTGATTCTGCTTTAGTCCCTCTGTTTTGCAGGATGACAAGTGGGCACGAACTGGACACAGATGTCCAATGGTATTTCAGGCCCTAACACTGACACCATGTGGCTGTTTCACCAACACACATGGCCACTCATAACATTACAAATGCTGCTGCTCTGTCTTACTTACTAATAAATATAAATAAAGGTGCCACTATATTTAGAAAATTGATCTCACACTTCCTGATTATGTCAAAGGCATCTCTTTTTGAGAACAGTGAGACTCTACTGTGTAGTCTACTGTATACTGGCATTACAAATGGTGGGACATGATAAGAAGTACATACATTCAAGTCAGACTGCTTTGATTTAACTAACCTACAAAAGAAACAAACACATTTAACATTTAAATTATAGTACAAGTTCAATTCTTGTGTTGAGTTTGTTCACTTAAATGAGGTATGAAATAGATACAGTAGCAAGTGAACACTGAAAAAGCTGTAATTAACATTAGATCTAATTCCTTTGGCAGTGTGTCACATACAGACAGAGCTGGCTAACATGAGAGCACTACATGCAGTTTACTGATATATTACATGATGACTGAGCAGCAAAGTTGAGAGTTTTTAGAAATGTTTACCTCACAACACCAGTTGCAGGTGCCAACTCAAAAAAAACCCCCGTCCTTAAATAATTTGTTTATTAAAGGACCGACTTCCCTGTTGTTCTGTAAGAGTGTTGATGTCATACCTCAGCATAGGCCGCGGTGGTGGTGGAGGCTCGTCCAGCTCCTCATAGCGCTTGGCCTTGCGTGTCACCTGTTTGTAGATGTTGCGTGCAGTCACGCCCACCCACAGAGCTGTAGCCAGAGTAGAATAGTGCAGCAAGATACCCACCTAGAAGAGATTGCACCATTATATGGGCGACATTTACTAAAGCAAATGAAATGCAATCAGTCTCCTTCGTAAGAATGATTAAATGCTCCTGTTGTGTTTTATGGTTTCACCAGTAAAAATAAAAATGTTGGAATGCAGTAGATAGGAGTTCTTTTAAATGGCATTATGATCCTTCAGCAATTTTCAGCTGAGTATGTCATCATCAGCCTGAGGTGAAAAATCACCTTATGAGATATTGCTTTATGCCAGAGGGGATTAAATAAATAAACAAAAAGTTCTCTGCAAAAATTTTTCATCCAGGTATTTTGTGCAATGAAAAATGAATGTGTCTCAGTACACCACACACCATGAGGGGAGGTGTAGGATTGCCTCAAGCCATGGAAATGATCTACTGTATCTTTCTGTGTATCTTTTACTGTTTTTCCTCCAGTTTTATGAGTGGAGTGAACTTTGCCAAAGGCAACTTTTTCAACTTTTTTCCCTTGAAAACATCCGAAGCACTTGTTCATTTTTGACTGCTGACGATTAAGTTTGGAGGGGGGAAAGCAGACACAGCTGGAGTGCTGGAGGAGTGCGGGTGGTGTGTACTCACTGCTTGGCAGACGCTTGCATAGCGTATCTGATTGATGCCACCTACAAAGACCCCGCAGGTGAGGGAGATGTGGAAGCAGAGGTTGACCAACATGTGCCAAAACTTGCGGCTCACACGGACAGACCTGGAAGTAATGGACATACAATACATGGCAGAATTAGCATACTTCTACATTATCATAATTTTCATAATATCAATACATAATCCAAAAAACATCTTTATACTAATATCATCAGTTATTCTTTTATTACTATTTCAATTATATGTTTGTTTAGAATGTATGTTTCCATTCTAAACAACTAAATTATTTTTGCTATTTACATTAATAATTAGAAATAAGCAAGGAGTGAAGAGAGAGACTGTAAGCAGAAATTAAAAATCCTGCTGTATAAGTGAATATGAATAAACAGAAAAACATAAATGACATAACAACAGTAGGTTAAAGCTCTTACCTGTGATGGTAGATGTAGCTAACAATAATGGTGAGCAGAGAGAGGAGGAGTATAATAGTAGTGGCGTAGATGACTGGGTGCAGGGGCTGGATACCGGGAGAAAAATACTCAATACTGCTGAGGTCCTGCAAGACAGATGATGCGAGGTCCACAGGTTATTTAATATTATCATGTCACATCAATATATGTCAAAACCCATGAATGATAATGATTACAGACAACTACAAAGTGCCAGATGCAAAGTATCTAACACTTTTATAGTTTAATAGTTTTAGTATAGTTTAATGGCCACTGGGGGGTTGCGTGAATGAAGATGGCAGTGGATTTAAAAAAAAAAAAAAATCCTTTAAGTGATTTAAATAATAAAAAAAAGTATTATTATTATATTGTTATTATAAGTTAAATTCATACAATAGGCCATCGTAACTGCTCCTTTGCCACTCAAACATCCCAATGAAAACGATGATCACGAGGAGGAATGGTCCAATCAAAAGTCCTACCATGAGCAGGCCATAGTTGCCGAGCGAGTTGCAGGATATGGTGGTGAAGTTGTCATGATGGCCCAGGATGCGGCAGCCGTCGCTCTGCCATCCTCCCTGACCTCCCACCAAGCTGAGGTTCCAGCAGGCAGACACAGCGTCTGAGCCGCGGGCAAACCGCCGCAGGGTGATGTTGACGGGGGTCCGCAAGACATGCAGGGATATGCCGTCTGATCCACAACACAGATACATTGGTATCAGAATAGACAGCTGCTTTAAAGTTTTCATTTTCTTGTGTGATAATGTATCCTAGTTAAGCTGTATGGCTATTTGGTTCTTCTCATGCTGTCAAGTTTCGGTTGCTTTATGCGTCAGAATATTTTCAGATTTCTACTCTCTCATTAAAAAAAAATAAAAATCCCATATTAAACATTTATGACTATACCAAAACATTATGACTCACCTATCTTGGCCATGATGACGGGTGTAGCCACACTCCTTCTCTTCCCTCCATCAGCCAGTTGGGAGGAGTTGCCAGTGGAGGGGAAAAACTTGCCATTGCGAAAGCCCAGTAGGTGGAGCTTGTAGACTGTGTCCTCTGCCTGCCCAGGGACTGCAGCCTGGGTAAAGAGAGACTGAGGAAGCTGCAGGGAAGCCTCCACAAAGGTGCTCTACAGGGACAAGACATACCATGAAGTGAAACAAACATTTCATTTTATATGTTCAGTTTATTTTCAGAGTTGTTTTGATTATGTTAAGCATTTGAGGATTTTATTTTATGTGCTTACATGATGCAGTCAAACCCAAACCCCACACCAAACCTCCCACTAATGGCAGTGCTGACAAATTGTAATTATCTTTGGCAGGAGCTGACCTTGTGAAGGATGCTGGAGAAGGAGCTGGTGGTGTTGCATTTGAAGGTGAGCTGGCGGTCCTGGCTGGGTGTCCGCTCGGGGCTGGGCCTCTGGAACAACATGCAGGTCATGCCGTTCCAGTCATTGGCCCTGACAGTGTGGGCCTCCAGTGCAATATTGGGGGACGTCTGGAAGGACGACAAGAACAGTGAATGATGACATAAGTCCTCATAAAACAAAATGTTAAAGTGCAACATGACAGAATATTGTTGACAGGACTAACCAGGGAGAAAGCTTGTGCTGTTGCCAGGCGGTAGACGGCAATCTTCTGGAGGCAGGCGATGATGCGGGAGCAGGCCATGGCTTCCCGCTGAGCCATCCACAGCACCCTCTCGTCAGCCAGCATCAAGTTGCTGGCCATGCTCACCATCACCTCACCTAGCTGGGAGACAACAGAGTGGCACGAGTGAATACACACACACATATATATATGCAAAATACATTAAAAAAAAAAAAAAAAACACAACAAACAAACAAACACTGATTTAGCAGCAGCTCAATCTGACACAAATAACTTGAGTGGAAACATAAGAAATGTGAACGTGTTCCGCCAGCATCTTGTTTTTATCAAGCAGCACTAAACACATGCTTGAGGGGGATGCTTGACATGGCTCTTGTTGTACTTAAATGACTATTGGAAACACATTTCAAGCTTGAAGTCGCCTGGCTAGCCTTTAATATGCTTTGTAATCCGAGGGCTTCTTGCCCACAGCACGTACAACATGCTAGGAACTCTTTTTTCTTTGTTTGAATGTGTTGGCCTACAGCTGTGCCGAAAGTCATGACAAGACATCCTTTCTCATTAAACCACATGTCAACAAACAGCTGTTGAGTATTAATCTGTTTGTCCTTGGACAGGGTAATACGCCAAAT
This sequence comes from Seriola lalandi dorsalis, assembly GCF_002814215.2. Classification (NCBI taxonomy): domain Eukaryota; kingdom Metazoa; phylum Chordata; class Actinopteri; order Carangiformes; family Carangidae; genus Seriola; species Seriola lalandi. The sequence continues at coordinate 453,322 of NW_019525216.1, read as the reverse complement.
GAATGCGTCACAATCTGCTGTCGATGTGGGCTTGTTCTGTAACTTCCTTCTGATTTTTACTGCAGTACTTACATCTTTAAACTTCTCAACAAACTTGCCAAACTTCTCAATCATCTCCGCCACAAAGATGATGTCCATCTTGTCAGAGAAGTTGGCAGCATCAATTGTGTAGACCAGGAGACGTCGAGCCCTGGGAACCACATTGCTCTCATTCAGAGGCATCTACAGCAGGAAGATATAGAGAAAAGTTAGGCTTGAATATCAGTTATTCATTAAGGACAGCTTCTCTGTTCAAAGAAGAGAACAAGGTAAGGGTGTAAGCTGAAGTGAAGGACTGACTGAAAAGGCAAGGCAAAACAAAGTCCCAGGTCAGAAAATGACACGCTGACCAACCACATACAGACCTGGTTGATGACATAGAGAAATCTAGTGACATCTTTCTGGAACTGGCAGCGGGAGTAGTCATCCTCCGCCCACAGCCCCTCTCGGTCACAGTAGCGCCACGCCCGCTGTTCTTCAGCTGAACTCCCCGAGTAGGTGCCCGCGCTTGATGGCAGTCTGTTGCACGGGAGGTAGGCTCTGATCCCTGCCAGGGTGCGTGGCCACCTGGAAAGAGCCAAGTCAAATCAGTCCCTGCTGTTTCAATTCTTGATTAACCAGGTCAAGCAATTTTCTCCTAAGTTTGTGTCATGTAAGCTATAACGTTTTTAATATCACTAGCAACACAGTAATGTATTAAGCATAGCTAAGGCCATGAAGTCATTTATATGTTTAACCACAAGGGGGGGCCACAGTGCTTGACATGACAGCAAGGAAACATTTCCTGTACATGTAATGCTTTTAATATACTGGTTCATCCTTACATAGTCACTTTGTGAGAATGTATCTATACATAAGTGTATGTATTCAATTTGGAAAATTAAAAAGGTCAAATGAACAAATTAAAAACCCATATCATTTATAAATAAGCCTTTGTTCAATAATCTATTTTAAGCCAAAGAAAACCAGCTATCTGTACAAATTGTAACAATGTGAAATACTGCAACTGTGGGTAGCCCGGGTAAATTTCGTTAATTACATAAAGAACTGTAATGAGGACGTCAACATTAAATATAATGTAAAATTCTGTCTTTTACATCAGAGAGGGTTACCTCAATTCTTAGTGTTAATTGCGTAGCTCTGTGACTGGTTACATATGCTTACACTGACCTGAACTCTCCCTTGTTGTTGGAAATGCGTTCAGGTGCGCAGTACTTGGCAGAACTCTCCAACACCACAATGTGCACAGTCCTGGTGGTGTTGCCCCTGCTCGTCCAGATCCGGCACTCCCAGTTCCCAGTAAAACCAGGCTGGATGTTCGAGATGGTCAACGCACTGATGGGGAAAAAATGTTTAAAAAATCAGTGGAACTTCAGATATTTTTTACACAACTTCCAGTCTTATGGTGAACAGAAAAAGTTGGAAATTAAAACGGAAAATAAAATGCTGATAATGTTATATGATGTAGTGTCAGTAACATAATAAGGGAGATTGTCTTCTGAAGATAAACTGAACTGCAAAGACACAACTCTTTCAATTTCCCCATGTAATGCCACTGATTACACTAAGACTAACATAAATATTGTCTTACCTGGCAATCAGGGAGCAGTTCTGCACCATGCGCTTCTCGATGAAAATACCCTGGGCAGCGTCGGGCTTGACCATGCGGCCGTTCTGGTACCACAGCACCTGCATGTCCTCGGCCACAAAGGAGGCCTGACACTGGAACGGCAGGCTGTCCCCCTGAAAGACGACCTGGCGCTGGGACGGAGTCAGCTGGAAGGAGGGCAGCTCAAGAGGAGCATCTGAGGACACCAGACATAATTCAGGCCAGTCAGTCATTTTTCAAAGAAAAAATTATGATTTGGTTCATATTTGTCACAAATCATTTTCAGCACCATTTATTCTGGATACAATGCCATTTTGTTTCAGACGTGGCCCTTTTTGGACACACAGTGAAGCTAAAACAATGTCTTGAATCCTTAAGTGCTATTTGCCATTCATGTCAGGCCACTGGCTCTTGCTAGATCTATGCAGTGTATTTCATAATTCCTCACTGTGTTGAGTGCCAAACTGATAAGACATGAGCAAGTACAAACAAAGGCAGCAGTGGCCTGGGCAGCCCTTGTCTTATCAGTCATGTCATTGCACAAGCCCCTGGTCCCCAGACACCAGCCTAACTGATACCAAAACAGAGAAATTAAAGAGACAGTGCAACATTTTGACACTGCAATCTGTGTAACTACTCGCCATGACTTATTTCAACCTTTTAAAAGGAGACTGGACAGAAGACACATCAGATAGTGTCACTGAAATGATGAATGATTCTTTTTCAGGGTGATATCTTTGAGCTGTGGTGAGTCTATGTATGTATATGAGCTTATTTATGTTTCTGTGTAGTTCATGTCTGTGTGTGTGTGTGTGTGTGTGTGTGTGTGTGTGTCCCTACCACAGGTGAGGAGCTCCGGCCTGATGGGGGTTATGAGCTGACCCTGAAGAGACTGGGGGTAGGCGCACTTGGTGTTCTTAACTGCAATGTTCCTCTCTCTGATCCAACGCAGCAGCCACAGAAGGTTGCAGTCACACAGCAGGTAAGGTGTCTGAAACTCCCTGTGAATGTATAGAAACACGCACACACACACAGACACGGGGGGTTTAAGTGACAATTACCTAGTTAAGTGACAAACAGCTATCTGCCTGAGGGAAAAGCCTAATTATTCTCTCATATTTTATGACTTAAACACAGTTTTAATTGCATTATGGGTGCATGCTAAATATGCAGATGTCACAATCACACTGAGGCCTGCATGTGATTTTAGTACACAGCAATAAAGTGGCTCCTTATCATACTTACAGTGACTTCAGAGACACCAAACTGTCAAAGGTCCCCTGAGCCAATGAAGAGAACATGTTCCCTGAAAGGTTTCTGAAAAAAAATAAATTATGACAAACAATTACTATCAATTATCAACCTGTTACAAAGAAATGATTCATTAAAATACTAATGACTTACAGTCTGATCAGACTGGTGAGGCCCTTGAAGATGTCTATGTTCAGACAGCCAATGCTGTTGTTGGACAAGTCTCTGAAACACAAAAAAAAGGTTTCTGATTTATTTCTTCCACATTTAAGAAATAACACAACATAACAGCTCTAATGTCTAAAATACCAACAATTAGTGAGCCACATTAAGGCAGGAAATGTTGAGATGTTAAGATAAGCCATGGAAAAACTGATCATATTAAAAGAAAAATGGGTAAATGGAAAAATGTTTAAGTTGAGTTAATAGCTTTTGCTGTTGCTAAGGTTCTTTTTTTTTTTTTTAAAAGCCAAGTTTAACAGAAGCAGGTTGAGGCAAGGAGCCCAAATATTCAGCTGACGGGTTTACAATTTCCAAGGTGATTTTAGATCATGTCTGTGTGGGCCTCGAGGGGAACCTACACATCAAAGGCAGAATAACACTCTGGGAGGTGATTAATCACCTATGATTAACGTCAAACACGTCAAAAGTGTGTGTTTCTCCTCTGGATGTGACCTGACATGATGTCTCTGGCAAACATCAGATAGAAGTGTCTGAGACTCCTGACGCCTTGCAAAAGGACCTCACATGGAAAGGACGATATTTCCTCTGTGAATTATGCCCAGTGTGCAAACATGCAATGAAATGTCTACAAAGAGGGAACATTCACTGGAAGCTCTATGTTAACTTTAGTCCAGCATCCTCTGATACGAGGCCCACAAGCAGAAAAGTTTTGGCCCCACGATAAATTTGTTCTTTTATTTAAAATTGTAAAATGTTTCATAGTCCCCACTTTTGACCTATAAATACCATTCAAATGTAACAATCCACAAGCAGCTCAGTTAAACCAAATGAGATGCAGACACTGCTCTATTTTAATGACCAAAAACCAAAAGGGTGTTTCAATAGCTGGTTTCATGTTGAACCCAGTAATAAGTTTGTTTAAAAAAAACAGTAAAATATCTCAAATCTCTCAATTCTTTTATCTCCTTCCACCCTTTATTTGCAGAGAAATGTACAAAACATTAAGGCAGTTATTTTGTTAAATAACTTTTTATCAGAGTGATTTTAGTTTTTTAAAGCAGAATAAAACTTTTGTTTTTTACACTTCAGGGCAGCCGATCAATCTGGAAGCACAACATTGACATGCTATAACCTTATAAAGTTGTTGTGGAAAATGAGCAGTTGTCCACTTACACACCCAGCAGACATGGAGCAATATTGGCATTCAGTTGGAGTTGTGTTTCTGACAGGCCGGTGAGAATATCTGATATGCTGAGTTCAATATTCTCTCTCCTTTCATCTTTGTTTTGGTCTCCACCAACTCCTGAAGGAAATATCTGCCTCTCTAGCTGCTAAATGTTCTACCGGATCATCGTTAACTTTGTCTGTCTGCTGTTTTGTGCTGGACAGGTCATGAACGGTGGGTTTATCAGAGCTTTTTCCCTCTAAACAGCTGCCTGCTGCAGCTGGAAACAAGATTGATTAGAGCAATGAGGGTGAACCAAAACAGCAAAGATGAGAGAAATAAAACCAAAGACCCTAAAACAATCCATAGAGTTATGGGGACAGATGATAATCGTCTATGGGGTTGACACTACAATTTATTCCTTTCATGTTACCTGTAGTCATTTGATCTGATCTAAAAAAAAAAAAAAAAGATTTATAATTGTAAAACACAATTTTTATCCAGCAAACTAAAATGAATATGGTAACAGAACATATTTTAAATTCCCAGATTGATAACATTTAAAGCAACCAGTCATAGTGACTCCACAGTTCAAAGGCAGAGCACCTTGACAGCTACTGTAACAGTGAATGATCCAATCACTGAAAATTGCCACAAAAAGAAACAAGAGCCTGGGAGAAGAGACAGATCTTTACCTCAAACCACCAGCTAAACTGTATCCCGGGGTGCTCGAGGAATGCGATACTGACACAAAGTGATACCTGGAAAATCATTGTCAGGCATATGCTAACATCCGAGCATTTATGTAATTATTGGAGTTGGTCCTTAAGGTACCAGCTGGGGAATTTACTGTGTGAGGTTATTAGTTCCACTTGGAAGAGGAGAAAAAGCCGCCTTTTGCAGGCTTGCCAATTTTTGCGAGCATTGTGTGTCAAGGGAAGGATAACACAGGAAAAGTGAGGGGATTGAGGGAGGGGGCTCCCCTTGCGAAAGGCACACTTTCATCTCACTTTATCGCCTTGATTCAAATGCTAGAGTTACAGCTACATCCAGGGACTTAAGATACTGCTATTACTTTCACTCACTTTTACTATGTTACTATGTATACTATGTTCATCTTTCAAAATTTACAACATTTTTGTTATATGGCTTTGGACTCAAGTCTCTATTTTCTATCTGTTTTTCTAGTCAACTAATATACGTCAAGACTTATCTCAAACACGACTTTGAGCTGCAGGCATGTAGCAAATTAACAGCACAGAGGCCGGCTTCACTGCAGTGCTTCAGTTGTCGTGGATGATACTAGGAGCAAAAATAACCCAATGTGATTAGGCCCGAGCAGGGACGGTTCAGCTGTTGGTGGAATGCAGAGTAAAGAGGGCGGGGTGATTGAATGTATTAGTACATCTCGAACTGTGTGGAAACGGTGTGTATATGAACTGTGTAAAGTGAGGTAAGGGAAACACTTGTCTTTCCACTGAAGGTGTAACCAATAGTGGAGTGTCCCAATAAAGAAACCCAGAAAACTGGGACCAAGTGACTACTTCTAGATCAGATGTTCATCCTGTTATAAAAGTGCAAATGGAGGGATCTTTTTATGCTAGTCGTCTTATCTAAAGACCTGGTTTAAATTGATATTGACATTTCAGCACACAAATATATAAACATCATTTTCAAAATGCTCTTGTCAATTGAAATATTTGAAAACAATATACGGCACTTGTCATTACAAGTACGTCTCAGCCTGTGAAAACAGTTGCAAAATGTCTTCTATGTCTCTGGACAGAGCTTTCTCATGTCTACAAATATAACTGATGAGGTCATTGTGATGTCATCAGGGTTACTGCAGTTTGAACCAGACACTTAAAATTTCAGAGAGCATTGCACAAGATGTAGACCCGCATTAAAAATAGGGGATGGTTTGGCAGAAGTGGGAATTTAGGAAGCAATAAAGATGCTATCCAAGCTGCATTTTGGGAAATGTAGGATTTACTGTCTCTGGTGCTTGTCCAGTACTAACGAATAAAACTCAGGACATGGCCTCTTTGTTATCCAGTGTAGACAGAGCTTTTTGGAAGCCATGATGTGATGATGTGTCCATAATATTTACATGTGATGTAAATATTTTGGATCAAGTGGCATTTGCATCCAAATAGAGGAAATTTAAGAAATTCCTTGAGATTTAAGTATTTTTGTTTGTTCTGTATGTAGATGATCAACAGCTGGTCAAGACTGGGAGAGAAATCTGAATTGCAAAGTTACTTCTAACCTCTCGGATGCAACTAGCCCTAAGATATGTTGATGCAAAAGCTGTTTAATTCAACAAGACTGATGTCTGATGTGTAGAACCCATATTGGCCAAACTTCTGGAGCCACTTCTTTAAATGCCCCTGTCACTGCTCTGTGACAAAACAAGTAAGATGAACAGGTTCAAATGGCATGTCTTGAAAAGAGAAGGACACTAATACTGAAGAGGGAGGTAAATGAGTCTGACCAGAGTAGAGTCAAAGATAAGGACAAGGTTGAGAAGCATGTGCAAAATATATGCCAGATAAATGTGAGATAAAAAAACAAACTGGTGAGTCTCTTTTTACGTAATCCACTCCCATTTTCCGAAAAACTGAAAAAAAAAATTGGGTGGATGTGTTGCTGCAGATGCCAGCGCTTGATGAAGGGCTTCTGTGTTTACATTCCCAGGGTCCAGCACTACCTCATAGTCTCCTTTGCTCGTCTTCTCCATTCTGTGCTCCCTCCCTTTCACAGTCGAGTGAGTGACAACTACCCTTTGAAATTAACTGAGATGGGCGGTGGGGCCAATTAAACTTTGTTACCCTGAGGCAAAACCAAACTGTGCTCTGGAACAAGCATTATTACCACGAGAAGTTACAGATCACTGTGTAGTGATACGGAAAGCCTTTGTGAATAGCTTGTGTGTGGGGTGAAATTTTAATATGCAGAGGACATATAGGCAGGCATGGATCCATCTGCGTGTGGCATGAATATGCATCGAGGAGCGGGGGGTGGGGAATGAGGCCGGGTCTGAGCCAAAGAGCTGACTGCCTTCCTGTCTCGCTCTTGCTGCTCCACAGCAGCAGCCAAGCTCAAGTTTGTGTTGGCAGCGACTGGGCACTGTCGGATGATTCCAATTCATGCTGTGTTCTTGCTCTCTCTCTCTCTCATGTGCGCACGCACATACACAAAGGGAAACACTCCACTGTACACTTAAGCACACAGTCTCTGACCTCCCACACTCACACACCACATATCCCAGATGGACTCTAGCTTTATGTATTTTCTGCAAATCAAAATTATCCTCAGATGATATTCATGGATACCCCCCCCCCCCCCCCCCCCCACACACACACACACACACAAGTTTACATATCCCCCTCTTCACACAGTTTTTTTCAGAGCGTGTGAAAGTATATAAGGCCTCATGGTGTCTGCAGTGGTTTCTGGCGGAAGGCCAGACAAAACAAGGCAGTAGAAATAGACTGCTGCTTGACCATGCTCCCTTATGGACACTGGATACAATCTAGATCTACAAAGTTGCGCACAGCGCATTGCATAGATAAAAAACAAGAGCTGCTTTAAACTATATGCTAAAAAATATATGCAATCAAAACAGCACATTAAATCACAGCCCAGACGCTACACTCACTGTTGAACTATGGAATTCTTAAAAGCTGTTGAACGACCACACAACAGTTCTACCACTTTAAAATACCAACAAAAAATGGCTTTAACAACTTTTCAAAATGACAATCACGAGTCTAACAGAAGACACACTGAACAAATGGCATTTCTTCAGTCACAGTTTTCATAAAAAAAAATATTCTCACATGGCAAATTAAATTAAAGAGAGTCCTCCAAACTAAAAACACTGGAATTTAGATCTTTTGGTTGCAATAATAATAAAAAAAATCACCTTAGTGAAATCCCAGAGGAGCTAAATTTGAGAGTGTAGAGTATGCACACACACGCAGGAACCACATTAAAGAGACAGTGAAGTGGCACAAGTTCCAACACTACTCACAGTTTTTTTAGTGTTGGCAATCCAAGGAAAGCGCCTGGTTCAATGCGACTGATCATGTTACTCCGCAGGTCCCTGTGGAGAAAAAAAATATTGTAGATCATATAAACAATTCAAACAGCAATAAAATAATGAAACTGCAACAATTTTGCTCATCAATTAATCATTTAAGTAATTCTTTTCAGCAAAAGTGGCTTTTCTTGCACTTCACATCATTGCCCCTGGGCATATGATCAGCATTGTTTCAGTATTTGCTGGCAAAAAGCAATAACAGAATGTGATTCCGGTTTATTATGTATTTGAATAGATTGAGATTATGGCCTCAACCAGTTTTCTCTGCTGAGCTTATAACTAACAATTAGACGGTAATGCTTGTAAAATATAAGCAAATTGGGCTGTCATCTTCTGAAATCCCAATTTCAGTATGCAAACATCAACATGGCAAACAAGTGAAAATGGCAAGGAGGGACTTGCCTTGGCATCTGTAACATAATGATACAAATGCAAAGACACCCATAATATTATGGTTACTACACAGGGTGTATCTTGCACATAATTTTTTTGTCCAATGAAAACATCCAGACCTCCATCCACCCATCATTACTACACAGCTGCTGTCACTGACAACCTGACCCTTAAAAGAGCTCTCTAGTGTGCGTGTGTGCACGCACATGCACACTCCTCCCTTCAGGTTCAAAGGCTTGCGGTCACAGAATTCCTACAGTGCTCACCTGCGCTGCCACTGCCTAGTCACTCATTACAGTGGAGGCTCAGGCAGCTTTCCAGTCGCCACCTGAACCCACACAAAAGGCCTCTGGGTAACTCTGACCGTTTGATGTCAAGGAGCTGTCATCTGAAGGAGGGTAGGTGGCCACAGATAAGTCATAGACAAAAAAATCTATTGCTTGTTAAAGCTTTTGATGTTAGCTAGAAGAGCTAGTGCAGGAGTGGTGAGAGAAAAATGAGAAGGCAGGACTTATCCTGCCTTGACCCTCACAACCAGTGAGAGCCGGTTTTAGAGTGTGTATTGGGTACACAAACATGTTGAGTCTACTAATTTGCTTGTTTCTGCTAAAACTAATTTATTTCAGTGTATACTTTGCTTGGAGATGCAGTTGTTACAGTTGAAGTAAAGCAGGACACAAACACAATAAGCTGCCCTCTCCTGTGTCCAAGTTCAGCATGAGTGAACTGATGAGTCAAGAGAAAAGCTCTCCACCACCGTTTGACTCCCTGGTCAGATGTGCAAGCCACAGAACTAGCTGTAAAGGTGTAATGTGTAAGATCTGGACAGAATTTTTGTTTAAAATGTTCAAAAAATGAACTAACACCATCAAATAGTATGTGAAGGAGCCACAGTGATGGTGTCATGACCAAGACCTCCACCTATTGTATTTAAGAGACATCTACTAAAATGAGCATGCTAACCAACTAGCTGCATCGTGTTGTAATACCACTTTATGAAACTATGTGTGAGTCAGTGTAGCGTCTAGTCTGCCCTCAGTCCAACGAAGAAGATTCCTCCAGAGCCTAAAGTTACACCACAGTTCCCGGCTAAAAAAACAAAAGCCGACTAGCATCATAGAAATGCAGAGATGGCTGAAGTGCCTAGAAAGTGATCTCCTTCCCAAAGAACCGCTCAGACAAGAAACCACGTTCAACGGCAAAGAGAAGAAGAAAACACGAGTAAATCCTGTCAGTTTTTCCACCGCTGGAGACAGCTCCGAGTAAAGAAATGCGGTTTGATGTCGAGCTCGCAACTTTTCTTTTGGTCTGGTGAGTAACATCTAATGTTGGTCTATAGCGATCATTAGTGCAAATGACAAACCGTAACAACAATCATTTCAAGTGGCAAAAATGTATGCTTGATGATGTTGACAGACGTTTTAGTGATGTAGTAGAATTTTGCTTGTTCCTGCGACTGTTGTCCAACTAAATGTGTCTGTAAATTTTCTTTTACAAGTAAGACAAACAGACTGTTTGATCCAGAACCAGCAGGTTCAGGATCCACTTTCCTTTTTTATTTTAGCATATTCATATCTATCCTTACTATTTATTATACACACACACAACAGACCTTACATGTTTGAATTCAAAGAACTTGTATGATCTAAACTAATTGTCCTGTCACGTTTGTGTCAGGACCAGAATTCCAGTCCAGTCCTCGCCAGTGATGGACCAGCACCTGCCTTTTCTTCTGCATCTGGCCTCATCAACCATCAACAACCACATTACAGTAACACCTTAACCAAATCTTTATGGTATACTGCACCAAACACCAAGCCAAATATCTTGTAAGTAAAATCCTACCTGGCAATAAACCATATTTTCTGATTCTGCCTTTGTGATGATGTCATCGTCCCTTCCTCATGTTGCTATAGCCTGACAACCATGTGTCATGCAGTATCCCCTTGCCTTCATATTTTTAAAGGTAAATAAAAACATACCGTTTGTATTACATGTACTCATAATTTGTTTCAGTGCTATCAACAATTTTAATCAACAATAAATGCAAATCTAAATAATAAAGTATAAGGAACATGGGGAAAACAACAACAACATGATTAAATGGACAAGGGCGAAGAGGTGAAATGCTAACCCCTATGGATGTGGAACAAGTAGCACGATCTTACACATTACACCTTTAAAAAACAGTGAACAATGCTGCTATTTGTTCTGATGACACATTATCGGTCTCATTTGTGTTCACCAAACATGAGAATTACATTTATAATGAATTAAAAATGTTAAAGCAAAATAATTAATATATAATGAATAATGAATAAAAGAAAATAAACTTTTGTTTTTAAGTTTCAGTTTTAACAAGGATGTTAACAGAATCTTTCATTTTAAAAGAATCTGCTGGTGGTCTTCATAGATCAGATATCAGTTGCATTGTTAAACATGAAAAAGTGTCCAGAACTTCCACTCCACTACTACTGACAACAAAACCACTTGTGAATAAAATATGGGGAGTCAGAGAGAAGCAGTCCATGCTTAACCATCCCTAACTGCTCTTCAGAATCCAAAGACCACTGACAACACATGACCTGGCACCTTTTAAATCTATTTGCAGAGAAAAATGCCAGGTTTTCTCAGCATGCTCAAATTGAAATAGCTGGCTGAATATTTCCAAGTCTGTTCCAGAGCTGTTCTTGAACTGGCGCCACACCGAAGGGCGGTTTTGCAGCTGCTGCCATTTTTAGGGGCACACATACTGCCTTCCAAAGGTGTTGTTCACGTTAAAATTAAAAAACATGTGACATGGAATAACATTTTATTCGAGTCCTCCTCCCAAGTTTGGCATCATTTTCTGATGGAAGGTTTTTATTTATATATATATATATATATATATATGGAAGTTCCTGGCATGAGAGACTTGACATTCCCATAAAGGAGAAACTGAGAAAGGAGAAACTGAGCAACTGGTAATGTTAAACAAGCCTCCAGATGACCAGAACGATGGATGGCTTTGTGTTAATAGAAATTATGCCCCTGAAAACCCATAAAAATGATATTCTGAACTCCAAGTGCGATTATGTAACTTTTGGATGCAACAGGAGGCAATTACAGGAAAATAACACTTTAAAATTCCCTTAATTTACTGAGATCCTTTAAAGTAATTATTTGGCATTTGTCAGGACAAAGACAGAACTAACTCACCAACTACCACATTTATATACATTATATTATATTATAATATATAGGAAAGCTTGCCAAATTTAGCCAATGTTAGTTGCCACAAGTTTGAGGTCATACAAGACCAAGTAGGGCTATAGCAGCAAAATTACTGAGTGTATTGAAATGAGTGAGGGTGCATTTTATTGCTTATGATTTCAACTTCTCATTTGTAAAAAGAAGATTGTGTGTTTTTTTTTTTTTTGTTTTTTTTAAAGTTACATAATCTCCCTTTAATCCCACTGGTTAAGCAAATTAGAGCCTTGTCAACAGTGTCCTCCTTTCAAACATGGACTAAGAGCGCTATAGTGATGTCCATTTCATACTAGCTTTATATTTATGTGTAACTTGCTTACACACCTTACTTCCACAAGTATTGTGCCATTCGTGAATAGACAACAATCACTTCTTCAGAAAACACCACACACTAGAGCCGTTATCCTTGCTGCGTTTGCCACAATAAGCATTCCTCCACAGCAGCGGATTTAGCAAGGAATTAGCATGTTGACGGTCGCCTAGCTTGGCTCCTATTTCTATGAGGAGAGTGATAATGGGGATTCTGTGTGGCTTATTTCCAAGCAGGGACACCTTTTGCCCCAACAAAACACAGCGGTCTCCACAGTTACTTTGCAATTTCACGCAGAGTGCCAGATAGGCGTAATCGATTCTCTACCCTTTTCTGGCACTCACAGCCAGCTGCTGTCTCAGTCTTCACGACTGCATATAGGCAGCCCAAATAAGGGGGGGGGCTTCTTTGTGGACAAAGAAAAAGAAAGCAAAGCTGTGAAGGGAAGGAGGGGTTGAAGATGGAGAGCCCCCGTGCATTCAAACAGACTCATGCAGCATGTTTTTTTTTCCCTCTTCCAGAGTTTGAGGAGAAAAGAAGGGGAGTGTGACAGAGGGAAGAGGAACATTTCAGAGAGGGAGAGGCTTTAACATGCAGTGTGTGTTTTTGTGTGTGTGTGTGTGTGTGTGTGTGTGTGTGTGTGTGTGTGTGTGAATTTTACTGTTGACACCTCTGGCCTTGGCTTGGCCTCATTACAATGACAAAAGCAAGCAAGCCATCTAGCAACCTCGCTTCACTGGTTAAGGGTGGATGGGAGTGAGGTGGGGTCTGTGTGAGGCACAATGGGAGCTGCTTTTGGAGGTAAACTTGCCTCTGGATTGATGCAACGACAAGCAGAACAGAGTTTACAGCCAAATCAACTGGCCATTCAGAGACAAGGCACATAAGTGCCTTTAAGGCTTTCTTGGTGGAGAAAGATCAAAGCTTTTTTAATGCATTCAGCACACAGCCTCTTTTTTATCCTGTAGGCCCGAGCTCTAAAAACTAACATCCGAGCCCACAGGGAATTTTCCTGCAAGTCTATAAACAATCTAGCCCTATCTAGTCCTGTCAATGTGGGAGTCATGCAGGAGAATTTTTTACAACAAATTATGAAAACAGAGTAAAAAGAGGGGGAAATACTGCAGGCACTTTATCACAGTAGTGTACAAAATCAAAGTTTGAAAGAAGTTAGCAGGGACCAAGGGGACTGACAGCAGTAGAGTCACATGCTGTATTTATCATGTTTATCAGTCTAGCAATGCTGCATGTCAAAATTGACTAAAAATGCCAGAGAGAAAAGTAAGGAGAAGCTTGTTAAAATATATATTATTCTAGCAAAAAGTATTGTGTGTGATGAATAAATTAAATGGGGATCTGCGATCAATGATCAATATTTAAGCCTAATTTCTGCTGAACTAATACCACAAGGCTAAATGTAGCCATTATGGCCTCATACACGGTCTCAATTTCTGGTCTTTTTAACCAGACCGAGAAGAATGACAGGGAAACATGCCCTTAGAATTCCATATCAATGCAGTCATGTGTTATTGTAGCCTTGGGTAAAAGCACGGCCATTAATGGTCTGGTTATTTTATCTGCATGAAGCCATTCCAGAGTGATAAATCACCCATGGCCCATATGTGCAGGCCCACAGCCATTTTCTTGAACTCTCTGCAGGAAGGAAACACGGGTGATGACAATCTCATCTCCAAAGGCAGAGTCAAAAGCATGATCAACATCTCTCCATTGATTAAGGAACCCCAGAGAACATACCCACACGCACCAATAAATGTCTTCACTCTGTACAACTTATTTCCCCATCATCTAAATTCTCTGCCACAGTTTCTTCTGACAGATTGCAGAGACTTTCCAGACTTTGTTAAATACTAGCATTAGTAAACTCTTGAGAAGCAACCAGGTTGTCTATGTGTCACTCCCTGTGAAAAAAGTGGGCTCCATCCCCAGAATACCCAAGCAACTGTATGTTCAGAGTATGTCACCAGGCAGACACCAACCAACCAACCCTGGGGGTTATACCTATAATTAGCCTTTTCTAGTACCATCTCCAGTCTTCCACTATGGACTGATATACTTGACTGAGGGTAAGTGCTGTGTGGATGCCTTCTCATTTTCTATGACCTGGATGTTCCACTGGCATGAGGCCAAAGTATGTTTTACAAACCTCCTGCTCCACAAGCCAAAGCTTCACTTGTGGAGTGATGGATGGATCATGCTAATGCACTGAGGGATATAACGTGAAATATGGTGAACGTATTTGACTGTAGCATAAAGCCCATTGGTGATTTTTCATGGATTCATACAACCTAAATAGCTGCTTTCCAAGATGGCAAAGATGACTTCTTAAAGATCAGATTTTTTTTTTTTTTTTTTTTTTATTAGGGTGTGAATTTTAATCCAAACATCAAGTTCAGAGAGAAAGTTTATGCATGACTGTAAACATTGATACATTTATGCTCAAGGAAATAATAATACTTACAATTTTTCCAGCGTAGACAATCCAAAGAAGGATCCATTTCTGAGTTCTTGAATCTTATTGTTGTTTAAAATTCTGTGGAAAGAAAAATATGTATAAACGTGAAGCAAAAGAAAAAAAAATCGGCCACTGAATTTTAAAGTCAACTAGAAAATTCCTGGGAAATTTTGAGTGCCACGGGGGCTACTGCCGGGATGAGTACATGATTTATTTCCAGTGTTCAAAAGTCACCCTGATCATATTCTGGTTTTGAGAAATCTCTTGATATAAAAGACTCTGATATAAAACAATGTCACATCCCTCCATCATGTATTATGTGGGAAATATCTCATATTCTGTGTTGTTTTTTTTAATAAAACAAGAGGCAATATGTCTTCCAAAGGGGCATTTAAAGGGTTAAAATCCTGAAAACTAATAAACATTTGATAGGTTTGAGCAGAACTGAAGTGGTTTAAGAGATGTATGCAAAAAAAAGCAGAAAAAAATATTGATATATGATGATTTTATAGCATTTTCTTTGCATGTCCTTTTTTGGACGCGAGGAACCCCAGAGGGTACAAAATGTGTTACCAGTGTATAATAGACCTGTAACAGTAACTGACATTAGATTTTAAAAATATGTCAAAAAAGACACTTTCTTGCAGAAATCCATACCTTCAGCTGTAACACAGCCAAAATGATCAGCAAATCAAAAAAGAAAAGTGAAGAAAATGTCCAAAAAAGGACAGAGGGACCCCTGAAGGTTAATAAATCCCATGAAACGCTATTTAAATTACCACTATTATGTTTTTTTCGGTGCTAAATTTAACATTACTGGGGAGGAGAACAACGCGACTAGAAGTGACAGCGAGAGAGGGCTAGTAGCTTCTCCTCTCCTCTGTCTCAGCGTAGACCGTCACAACTTCATTCACTCTTTTAACAAAACAAAAAAAAAAAGCAACGAAGGAAGCAGTAAATGGACTTACATATTTAAGACCTAACTAAATGTAATTTAAGACTTAACGTGCGGCTAATGTTAAGCTAGCAGAGCTTGGAGAGTTGGTTATCTGGTTGCTAGGCGCACGCACGCACGCACACAGGTCAGGAGCTGCCGTTGCCATGGCAATGTGAAAATCTGCCCAGAATTTGGCTTCTACATGGCTTCAAACAACTGCAAATTATGAGAAAACCGTTACTTCTTTTCATAAAC
>NW_019525216.1:350355-437234 GCF_002814215.2 Seriola lalandi dorsalis | reverse complement strand
TTTATGAATCCCAACAACTATGTCTACATTTTCAGAAAGAATTATTTGTCTCCTTTTTACGGTTTGGCCGCAAACTCGAGTTAAAAATAAAAATAAAGGTTATTTTTTACTGCTTCACGCACTCTAGGCAACTGACGCTTTCACTCTAACTTTGAAGAAAAAGTGATTTGCACTCCTCCTTTGAGTGCTCACAGTTTGAAAAGTTTGTTTACAAACACACAGTTTGTGTAAAAACAGTTCCTGTCTTTTTGAGAGAGCAGAAGTTTTCCTCCGTTTTATAGTTTGAATCACATTTCTACGTGCAGGTATGATAGAGCTGGGTGACTCAGAAAAAAGGTGCAATTTTGTAGAAAAAAGGTGGGTTTCTAAAGAAAATTCCAATGCATTCCTAATGCATTATTTATTCCCAGTTTTTTGGGAATAACTTTGGGAAAAATTGGAATTTTAACACCAAAAGTCATAGCACCCCTTTCGGGATCAAGACGCACGTTTTGATGTATATATTACCGGGGTTTTCTCAAAGCTGTGGGACGAGTTACGTGCCGAAATTTGGCGGAAGAATAATAAACCCGAAACAGAATATTCCTCTCAGCTATTCTAGCTGTAGAGGAGTGCCTCGGAGCCAAATCTGTGAAATCATATTATAAGTAGTTGTGACATATTCATGTGTGCTGTGCAAATGCTAAACATTTCTTGTGAATACTTTTAAGTTAAATATTAAACATTTTAGGTAGCTGAGGTATTTGTCAACTTGTCACACCAAGTCAAATTTAATATAGGCTTACATCTAATATCTGAAGCAAACAACAATTTTCAGATAGAAGAAACAACCGCAGCACTCAAAGCATCTGCAAGGAATGTGTGTTAATTAAATTGTGAAGGTGGATTGAAAAGGATCTAGTGTCTTTTTCAGTTACAAGTGAAATGGTGCCACACTGCTACTTGTTGACAGATAACAATGTTAAGTCCCTTTGTCCTCCAGCCACACTTTAGCCTCCAGTCACAGAATCTTACCCCGCTGCCAGGAAAAGATCAGAAGAAAAACAACTTGAACCTCAGCCAAGCGTTTTCTTTCATGTTAAAATGGCTATCATATGAGCACTCTTGAGACAGGTAGGCCAAAATGAGATAA
This sequence comes from Seriola lalandi dorsalis, assembly GCF_002814215.2. Lineage (NCBI taxonomy): Eukaryota > Metazoa > Chordata > Actinopteri > Carangiformes > Carangidae > Seriola > Seriola lalandi. The sequence goes on along the minus strand of NW_019525216.1, from coordinate 436,102 downwards.
AGTGTTATGAAGGCTCTCTTCAAGGACATCAACAGCTAAAACACATCATATTCTGATCTGTAGCAGCAGTGACTCACCAGTGATGCATTTTTTTTCATAACCATCATATTATTTTAACAATAAGAAATCCATGTTTTCGATCAAACACAAGTTCACCTTTAATCTAGCCATGAACGGTCAGAAAATTATTTACTGTTTATTCACTGCAACTAATCAGGGTTACATAACTAAAAAGGAGCCTTCAAGTATTTTATTGAAGGGACACACAAACAAAAAACCCAAAGTGTTACAGACAGATGAATTATGCATAATAGTTACAGCTAACACCTGATTAGATGCAATGCACAATGTAAAAAAAAATCCCCTAATACTAAGAAGATATTGTGAGGTACTCCTTACAAACACCTTTCAATACAAACAAGTACACATATATAAGAAAATCCTTCATCATTTTAAACTTTATCACTGCAGAAATGAAAGAGCTGAGAAGACCTTCAAGACCATGTGTGAATTCTTGATTGCTTCCTCCCTGGGTTATAAACCAGATTTTATGATCCAGTTTATTCCTGGTGCATAGCACAAGCTGATTCACTACATATAAAACTGCAAAGTAAAGCTCCACTTTCTGCACCCATGTCCCTGAGAGTCCAAGATTTCTCTCCCAAACTACTCCCAAAGGATCTGGGAAATCAATAGTGCTGTTAACTCCCAGCAGGAAACCCATGCAAGGACTTGTGGTTAGCATGTTTTCTGGCCAGCAGGGAGGGGATGTGGTGGGTGACATACATGCTAGTGGCACCCACAACCCAGGGCCAGATTGGAGTCATTATGGGGTGTTGAGGGGTTGTTTTATTACAGGGTTGGACAGAGGAGACTCATTGGAGATTTGCTGCTTGGCTCGCTGCCACTCTGAGCGAGAGCACACAAACAGTTCCTGCGTCCACCGCTTGCGTTTTGCAGCCTTGCTGGATGCTGAAATGGCAGATGTTAAAACGCAATAATGTACAAGACTGCAAATTCTATCACTGCCTGTGTACACATGCTCTGATGATATAGGCAGAAACGCTGGGCACTCCAAGATTGTGGTCACAAAAGTCTCATTTATATTGAAGAATATCTGGCATACCAAATGGATGCATTTACCATGAGGGCTCTGTGACTTCAGGAATGTGGTTCTCAATCAACAGAATATAGGGGATGGACAAAAACACCTTACAATGCAGCAACACTGCAGTAAAAAACAAATTGAGGAAGCTCATAATATTTGGGAGCTGATGCAGAAGAAATTAAGGAAGCATCTTCATTTTATCACAAACAGAAAATGCATCTACAGAGGCAACGCTTACATTTGGACGGACTGCACTGACAGCAACGTTTTCATAAAGCACCGTAAGCCAATTTAGAGAGGTACAAAGAGGGCAGGCTAACTGTTACATTATGTAATGTCGTGACAGGAAAGTATGGCAAATCATAACAACATCTGCCCAATAGGAAAAATCTAATGGCAAAGACCTGGAGTGGTCACAAGTACACGCTCATCATTATTGACATTAACTTATTTGAGGTTCAATACAGCGTGAACAGGCCTTGCATCATCATGGAAAGTTGTGTAAGTAGGTTTGCAGAGTGGATTATGAATCATTCCGTTGTGGCTGCTTAAATTCACATTTCTAGCCTTGTGACTCTACAGGTCGTTAAAATAATCTGAGAAAGAGAGTTCTCCTGAGAGTCATGAGCCCTTATCTTGCCCCCTTTCCATCCCTTCCTTCTTTGCATGCTCTGCCCTACTTCACTCGCATTGTCCCTCCCTCTTGCTCCTGACAGGAGTGTGACTTCGGCATGTTGGAAACTGCTTTGGCTGCAAAACCCGAGTCTTATCCACACTCTTGCACTGGTGACAAAGCAATACCACAGCGTACTACACAAGCAATACATTTAAAGCAAAGCCTCAAATCTACATGGAGATCATGGACATTTAACCACCAACATCTCCACTGCCCTCAGGATGTCTGTAGCTAGACCGTCTGCTTCCTCAATGTCTGTCTCTGGATGTCAGCCTGAGGTCTCCAGACTAGAGAGCCGTCTGTGGAATTTCTTCGGGCAAGGCCTCAAACGATGCAGGAGGGGAGTCTCCCTTATCTTGATGCATAGATAAGACCTGCTTGTGCTCAGGCCAAGAACAAGCTGCAGGGGGATACGACCGAATCTCACATCCTGTCTCCTGATACAGATGCTATAAATCTCTATGACATTTATGGAAGAGCTGTCTCTGAAACCGGAATTTCTACTCTGAGTAATATAAAATTCGCTGGCCTAGATTTCCTTTTGCCTTCAAACTGAGTAAACATGACACTGCTGAAGGTAGTCCAGAGTTCTTTTTCACTTAAGAAAATACACCTTTGAAAGCATACGCCTCTGGCTGTGGGCACATTATCCAGAGAGGGACCAAAAAACGGCCAGCCACTACACACTCCCCTCATAGGCACAGAGCATTTTAAGAACAAAGCTAACTGGTGATCTCTCAACACTTTCTTTACGCTCAGGAGGCTTTCACACAAAGAAGTCCCAAGAGCAGAGAGCTGTAACTCTTCAACAGGTTTTCAAATAAGTTTCAGGCTGCAGTGGAGCTCATAAAATCCCTTCTAGAGTGACTTCCTCCGACTACAATGAATGGAAAAGTGGGCCTCAGCTCAGGTGGAAAAGGGAAGTGATTCAGTGGCTGAGGTGGTGCAACTTGCCAAGGTGATTCTCGCAGTTATCTAGTGCTTTCTTGTGCCACAAATGATCCAAGTATGAAGATTTTTCTGCAGCATTTGGATTTATTTAGAGAATGAGCACCAAGGGATAGAAAAGGCTGCGCCAAGGATTTTTGTTTTATATGTCATTGAGGAAATATCAAGTCCTTTAAAGGAATTCACTTGAGTTTGGGGAAGCTTGTCGTACAAGTTGTAGGCCTTGCAATATCCTCTTTGACCATCCAACAGGCCAAGCCATTAGAGCAAGGTATTCACCTTATAGCTCTCTGGCTGAATGGACAAATGATCCCACCATGCGAACAGGATAAAAGAAGATGAGTAATAAAATGAATACAGACCAGAAGGTATCACACAGCGTGAGCTCATGTCTACAAACTAAACTGAATTGCTTGTCTGGGATTAGCTGAGACTTGGGGCAACCTGGCAAAGTCAAAGCTCAACAGACCTGAGAAATGAAAGGCTGTGAACTGACTAAATGTGCAGCTGTCAGTGCCTTGCTTTTGGAAATTTGCTTTCTTCTGCAAACACTGCAGTACACAGGAGCACTCCTATTTATTTATTTATTTATTTATTTATTGTGATCCCTGATACAATCTTCCTCTTTATGGCGTTTAATAATCCTGTCTTCTTAAATGTGTCTAGAATTTAAAATATGCTGATCTCTCTTGGTTATGGTGTAGTTGGCGTTTGCCATGTCTCTATGTTTTCAGTGAGCTTGGACAAAAAACAAAAACAAATCCTCTTAGGACATGCATGACAGCAGGCACCTGTGTTCCAGTTACACAAGCACTTCAAAAGGCTCCCAGCATAACATAGTAGCTTTTTAATGCTGGGGAGAGTAAACAAATGAAATGATTGACCTAGGGACTGATCACAAATTCCAAACTTATGTGTCTGCGTTCACTGTATTTTAAGATCTGAAATCCAAAGTGAGGCTGCTCCACAAGCCTAACCTGAAGGCAGCGAAGTCTCAAGGAAACCAGACGAGAATGTAACCCTAACTCCCAGTTTGCACTGCTGTAAAACAAGACGTTTTACTGCACCCTGACGTGTCATCAAACTCAGCATGCTTTTCCTGCAGCAAGGGAGGCAATCCCTGCTCTCTTCCTGACATTAATCCTGTGCTGCGCTGTGCAGCTCAAAACCAGGTGCGCTTGTTTGCACTGTCCAACCCAGGTGCTCCTGTGAATGGGTCCTGATTACACACTAAACAAGCCCTGTAAAGAAATATGAGCCTGGTGAGTACAGAAAGCTTAAATATAGTCAGTTCCCGTCTGTGCGGGTATGTCGGATGAAACTTAAACAGGTGCACAGAAATAAATGCACATGTACACACCCATACAGACGACCCGCACAACCTGATTTATCCTTCCGTGTGAGGCAGAAGTTAAATTCAACCCCTTGTATTTCAGACGAGGCCTTCACTGACATGGGAGGATAGGCCAGCTGTAAACACATTTGTGTCATTTCCTCTCAGATTACTTAGGCATGTGGTATCATTTGGAGAGCACAAATGCAGGGAATGCATCACTCATGTTTTTCTCTACAGAGAGGCATTCAGGGCAGAACTGCCCTGAATAACTACATGCATTCAATCTCAGGGTAAGCCAATACCAGCAGTCATTCCGGTCTGGTAAAATAATGGCTATTTAACTGTGTAACTGCTCGTGTACAGACAAGCATGGTTTAAATAAAAGATAAGTAAAAACTGAGAGCCATCATGTGACATTATCTGAGGGAAATTTTCTGGCATGTAGTCAAACCAATTATCCCAGTGGTTCAATGAGTTCACCATAGTAGTTGAGAAAATGCTCAAAGAAGTGTGCTTGGTTTTCTTTGAAAAGCCTGGGTTAAATTTTTAATTTGTTACTCGACCCCTGAAGAGGAAAACAGGAAATCTTAAGTACAAAGAAGGGGGGGGGGGGTGTTCTCTAATCACACATAGCTTCTACTGCTGTTTCTGGCAAGGCCTTTAATTAACAAACACAACAAGGCGTATCAACACACAAATTGGAAAACATCCATATCGAAACGAGCAAAATAACATTACCCTGAAAGTGAGAAGTGTAAAAAGTCAGGTGTGACATTTGGTGTTATTTTATCATGTTTTTCAAATATGTCTTAAAGGAGAAAAAATTAATTAGAGATGTCTGTCTGCTGACACTAACACACCTTAGGCACACAAGCCATTTAGATCCAGGTCTATGTGTTAAACATACCTGAGAACATTGCCGCAGAAACATCTAGAAACATTAAGATGCAAGTTTGGTGAAAGTGATTACATTTCTTTAGAGTTCACTGCAGTCCAGACCAGCTATGTCCAGGCCATGGTCAACCACACAACAAGGCAGTGGGAGTGCCATAAAACAGGACCACCACACCTAATGAGAGGGCTCGCCGCTTTTACAGGTCATAAATCAACACCTAAAAATTTCACAGTGAACATAAATTGCTGTTTGATTGTTACTCTTGTCTACATTGAATTGTGAAGAGGCTTCCCCTTTAAGGACATAGTTTTGTTGTTTTCCTACAATGGAAAACAAACAAGTGGCCAGAAATGTGGAGACTGGAAGGAATTCCTGAGAGCTGCACTGCTCGCTGTCTGTGCTCTCTAATTACATCTTTCTTCTTCTTTGGAGACTATCCTCCACATTACAGTGCTTAAGCTCAATGCTAAATCATGAGGAACCTGGCTCAACCTCCAATCCATCACTGTCTGAACAAGATGACAGACTCCAAGCTCACTGAAAACATAGAGACATGGCAAACGCCAACTACACCATAACCAAGAGAGATCAGCATATTTTAAATTCTAGACACATTTAAGAAGACAGGATTATTAAACGCCATAAAGAGGAAGATTGTATCAGGGATCACAATAAATAAATAAATAAATAAAATCAAGAAATTCGAAAATTCAAGAGCCCTTCATGTGTAACTGCATGTTTTAGCCAATTCCCTACTAATCATATCTACTTCTCATTACTGCTCATCATTATTCCAAGTTCAAGCTCTTGCCAGCTCATTATTTCAGTACTTTATGATTACTGATTGACAGAGACATCATACTTGCTCGAGTCATGTAATTCAATGTGTTACGTGTTGGTGGAAAGCTCCAACATCTGAGATTTCACAGTCAGCTCCTGAATACAACCAGCACCTCAACAGGTAAGTACAGGTTAGCACTGCTGGGTAAAAAAAAAAAACCCCAATATGGAGGTCAGTGAAGAGGAAATTGTTGGGATGTTTAGTCTTAAAGAGGCACATCATTTATTTTACTGACAGGTCTCTGAGGCTTTGACACTTGTTCGAGTGGTTGCCAGGTGTTCAGCAGTTTCAGTAATTGATAAAATAAAAACTCTAAGCCTAACACATCTTTGCAGCAAACTGCTCAACATGTGCTTGTGCCTTCAATTCCCATGCTACAATGGTCTGACTTTGATTACTAAATAAATAAAACTAGACACACTGCACTTATGGATTACCTAACTCAAGCAAATATCAAATCTCTGCAAATGTTACTTTTATGCTCTCCTGAAATGACTACAAACCAATATGATTGGAAAGCAGATTTAAAAATATAACAACTCAATGACTTTGCTTCAAAGTAATGTACCTGCAATTTGTGGTAAACAGGTTAAAACATGCAAAATCACTGCAATGGTCTTATAACTCATAACTTTGCAGCCAATCCTCTCCCTTTCTTTCCCTCCCTTGAGTCTATTATTTGCTTTCTACTCCTGCACCCTGCCCTAGTATTCTCATATTTCCCCTATCGCTCACCACCACCACCACAAAACACAAGTGCTCTAAACACACAGCTTGAATTTCTGACTTTTTACTAGTTTTTCTAATAAAAAAAGTTGTCTAGTCTTGTTTTGAACACTGTGATACACCGAGATCAAAACAGCACTAAATTAAATCAGGTACAACTTTAAAATATGTTAACAACACAAAAGCCTCAGCAATCTGCAGAAACATTTGATGACCTCAATCCATGAGGTCATGAAAAGGTTGTGAGGGAAATCTGCTTGTGCTCAATCACTTGTGTCTGCATGTGTGTGTGTTTCGTCCTTTTGAGTTCTGAGGGGGGCCACATGACAACTAACAACTGTATTAATACCACTGGCGGCTGGTGAGGCTTAGTGAAGTGTCTTGTCAATAACAGTACGACTGAAACTGGATGTAACCCCATCAGACAGGAAAAAGCATCACAGCCAGTGGGCCCTTGCATCCATTATAATGCCTTGGAGATATGGTCAGAGAGGCGTCTTCCTGTGTATGAATCACAACACTACAGGAAGACAGGCGGTTAGTGTTACATAGGGTTTACATGTTCACTATTCCAGTATGCAGCTGTGAAAGCATGATGTATGGCTGACACAGAGCAGACATAAATATAACTCTAGTGTACCACTTATCATGCCATATTTATCTTTAGAAATATTACCCGATTACCTCTAAAACTATGGATAACTATGTGGAAGTGAACCTCACATTCATTCAGTTAATAATCAGGATAAGATGTGTATTTAGGAGAATTAAGTAAGAAAAAGATGCTTAGGTCTTTGTAGTGACTCCATGTTAACTATTTAAAAGAAGACAATAGGGTGAATGCGGGGGATGTAGTTCACATTCTGCCACCAACAGCGGATAATTGCCTGGTAACAAAGCTCAAAGATTGAAAGTACAGTGTCAGAACAGGCTTGGGTGTGTTTTAACTGGGTAAAATGAATGTAAATTGCGTCTCTGTGTATACTCACAGTGTGACTGTTCTGTTGGGGAAGGAGTCCGGCGGTAACACCTGATGGAGCTCCATGTTGCTGCAGACCACTTTCCTGTCGGACGTCGGGCTCTTCCCAGCGCTTTTCGAGCGTTCATCATATGATTTGCAATCAGATGATACCACCGAGCCTCCGCCGCCGACACTCAGCAGCAAAATCACAAGCAACTGCAACACATCCACCCTCATTTTCACACGCGACTTGAATACCCTCGCAGCATTGGCAAAGGAAAGAATGTTTTGATAGATAGTAGGGTGAAACTAAGAAGCTTTGTTATAAAAAGGTGGCCCGAAAGCCAGACAAAAATGCGACCTTTGCCAGTATCTTGTTTGGTTCAAGTGAACCTTCCTCCTCCATTTCTCGCAAGGCTTTCCCTTTGCTCGGCGGCATTCAGTCCGACAGAGGTGTCCTCCTTTGTTTGCCAAACGACTCATTTATAATTCCCTTCCCATTGTGGCGGTGTGTTCATTTCCTCCAACTCTACTAATACACAAATTTTAAATGCTGAGTATGTTCGGTGGTTAGTAAATAACTTGCCCAGTTGTTGAGAGGTTTTCTTTGTTGCCCATAGCGTGGGTCCGAGTCACAGTGTTGTCTTTTCCACGGGAGGCGGCTGCAGTCATCCCAAGTTATCTGCATTAACTTCAGGGGACGCGACCAGGCTTTATAAAACACGTACTTTCATTTCCAAATAACTTGAACTATATACTGAACCAAACAAGAGCGAGTAAACTTCCCATTCCCTGTTTTCCAGGCACCAACAGGAAATAACTATGAAAGAATACGAAAGTACAAAAACACAGCTCAAAGTGTGCTGCAAATGGTCAAAAAACAAAGTGAAACGCTCGACATAACTTAAAGAAACGTATGTAAAGTGGTTATTTGGTGTCTTTTAGTTCCCCGGTGTCTTTGGAAAGTTTTCAAAACTAGTTCTGTGTCCATTGAGAAGTCCTCTTCCCATGGTCCTGCCCCGGGCTCCACTATTGTCAACTCCAGTGGAATTCAAAGCATATCCGGTCTGCATTTCAGAATAAAAGCCTCAGCAGAGCCATTGTCATCTGTTGAGTTGCTTTGAGTATTTGCCAGACAAGGTTGTAATACTTTTATCTCTATTCAGGCCACAGTGGTGGAAACTGTACTGAAAGTAACTGCACTATTATACACAACAAACACATTTTTAATAAAGGCCTGCTACTTTTGATAATTAATTTTAGAAAGCAATTATTCTACATTTTACTCCACTACATTTATTTCACAGTAGTTATAAATAATTTGCAGAATAGCCTACTATTTAATACAAATAGTAGTCTTTTGACACTTGCACTGCTTTGTGTTTGTAAGTGGCCTACTTTCTCTGAGTGAAACAGTATTGTCATGTATTTGTATTTCTACTTTTACTAAAGTAAAGGATGTGAATACTTCTTCCACCCCTAGTTTTCTCTGTTTGGTTGACCTTAAACGAGGTTTGTGTAGTTTGCTGTACCATAGCCGTAAAGAATGAAGTCACATGATGAGCACATGAGGAAAATCTGTTTACCCTCCCAATCCATTTTCTGTGTTATGATCAGGTTGAGTGAGTCACTTCATTCTATAGGACCTGGACCAAAGAAGAGCATTGAAGTGAACACAGGCCAGGGAACTTATGCCTTCAGGCTAAATGCTTTCACCTCCACTGGTCTATTTGCTTTCAGGATTTGTGAGGCTTGACGTTCATTGACGAGCAACCTTTAACCTTTTTTGTCAGCACAGTACGTCACATTGTTGTGATGCAGCAGTCAGCTGAATGGATGATATTCAGTGACTTAAATGCTAATAAATTCTTTTCATCTGAATTTCAGTCTGGTCAAACGCAACCTATCAAAAGATGCAAACCATTCTGAATGAAATCCCAATGCCAGAAAAGTTTACAAAAATCACACACTTTCACTGGATTTAATCAATTAAATTCAAAAATATGGGCTCTTATAAAATTTTAAAATGCAATAAAGTAAAAGTTGTCCAGACAGAGCGCAAATTTTACGTCCACAAACTTAGCGAAACGTCATCACGCAGGACTGTACCTTGATGTGTTGCTTTCAAGTGCACCTCGGTAGTCGTGAGCGCAACTTTAAAGGACAATCAAAAGCCTGAGCCCTGTAACTTAAATCGTTGTGACTGATTATTATTTAGGTACAAGAGAAATTGCTGCACTGGATTCCTAACAATCATACAGATATTGGATTAATTCGTCTGAGTTAGCACTAGTTTTAATATGTCTGAGGTAGCATTCATGTATCTGAACGTCACATCTCGGAGGAGTTCCTGGTTGTAGGATATTTGTGCGCGAGGACGAGCAGTTTAAACCTAATGTATTAATTGTTTCAAACAACAACGCGGAGACATAAGGGTTGAGATAACATGTTCCCAAGTGACTTTGCGTGGGGAGCAGGAACTGCTGCGTATCAAATAGAAGGTATGTGATTAATATGCGTTTTTTAATACTTAAGTATGGTATTTTCACCAATAGCCATTGCATTGTTGTTCATGCTGTTTGGAGATATCATGAACTTTGGTTATAGTCATTCCAAAGCTTTTTTAATAGATGACATTAGACTGCACAGGCGTCCATGATGTTGTGTTAAATGGTACACAGCAAGACCCAAGACTCTGAGGCACAACGCACAGTGATTTTCTTAAACCAGACACTGCATGCCTGAATGTCATTTGACTGTTAATTTTAACCAATCAGCCTACAGGCCATTATTATTGATACTAGCGTTATATCGTTAAGTATAGACAACTTTGAAGAAGCTCACAAGTCATCCTAATGTAAGACTGAGAACACACTAAAAAAACATTACAAAAAACAACAGGCAATCCCTTCTATAATAGAAGGAAAAACACTGAACACTTTAGCTAATATATGATGGAATATCACATGAATATGAGCCTTCAGGAGACTAAAACTACTAAAAGTCCCAGCTGAAATATTACAGTGATTTTTCTTTAAGTCAACACCCTCACTACTTTTATGAAATGAAACAACCTCTATGTGTGTGTGTTGAGGTGGCTGGCAGGCAGACGGCAAGGGACCGAGTATCTGGGACACGTTTTGTCATGAGAAAGGCAGAGTGTTTAAGGAGCAGAACGGAGATGTAGCCTGTAACAGCTATGAGCTGTGGGAGAAAGACCTGGAGTGCATCCAGCAGCTTGGACTGACGCACTATCGCCTGTCTCTCTCCTGGGCCCGCCTCCTGCCTGATGGGACCACACGCAATGTCAATCAAAAAGGTATTTCCATATTCCTGTAAGGCCCATGCTAGACCTAAATCTAGAACTACATAATAAAAGAAGCTTATTAGATGCTTCTAGTGCTGTTTTACCATGTCACCCATTAACTACAGCACTGCCTAACTGTCCAACAGGTGTACAGTACTACAACAAGGTGATTGATGATTTGCTGGCCTGTAATGTTTCACCTATGGTCACACTCTACCACTTTGACTTGCCACAAGATCTCCAAGACCAGGGTGGCTGGAAATCCCCAGCTATAGCGACCCACTTCGACAGCTATGCCAAGTTTTGTTTCCAAACATTTGGGGACCGAGTCAAACTTTGGATCACTATCAACGAGCCGCATGTGTGCGCCAAACTGGGCCACGAAGACGGCATCCATGCTCCAGGGTTAAAAGAACCGGGGATTGCTGCTTACCTGGTGGGCCATAATATGCTGCGTGCCCATGCCATGGCCTGGCACAGCTACAACTCCTACTACAGGCCAAAGCAAAAGGGAGCGGTGTCTCTGGCCATCAACAGTGACTGGTTTGAGCCATTGCGCCCGGATTGCAACGAGGATATTACTGCTACTGAACGTGACCTTGCATTTACTCTAGGCTGGTTTGCCTGGCCTGTTTTTGTCACTGGAGATTATCCAGAAATAATGAGATCTGCCATCAACTCTCAAAGTATGAAGCTGGGATATAGCGGCAGCTCGAGACTTCCCAGGTTCTCAAAGGATGAACCTGCCATTTTAGGCACAGCTGATTTCTTTGCTTTGAACTACTATACATCCCGCAAAGTCAAGCCAGGAGGAGGATGTGGACAGATGTGTATAAAGAGCGACCGAGATGCAGAGGAAATTTTGGATCCGTCCTGGTCCGTCTGTGGAGTGTCCTGGCTGGCTGTAGTCCCCTATGGCTTAAGGAAACTTCTTAAGTACATTAAGGTAATATTACAACTAAAATGTTTTCCTAAAAGCCAGTTAACTTGGTCCACATCACTGAAAAGTCGCTCAAACAAGGAACATCCACATCCTACATTTTGACTTTGCATTCAATCAGTTGAAATGTGGAGTCATTTTTCTTTTCTCTCTTAGCATCAAACTGAATTGACCGAGAAGACAAATCGCCTTTAACCAAAGGAGGAGAACACTCTGACATTAGTTTAGTGTCTTACTATTGATTTTGTATGCAGTAATCTCCTTTTAACACCTCCAGAAACACACTGATGCTTCATTAGTGCTGTCACATTGAATGAAACAGTTACTTTGCTGAAAAGTGTTTGCAAACGAGCAATTTCCTGCTGTTGTGACTTGTCACAGGCCATTAGTTTGAGCTTGGCACTGTTGAAATGCAGCTAAACGGCACACTGTAGACCAATCTGTCTCTCCCTGGAATGTCTGACAGCTGTGATGCCTTGTTTGACAATAATATTTGCCCCACGACTTTCCAGGACACTTTCAACAACCCAGCAGTCTACATCACAGAGAATGGTTTCTCTCAGATAGGGCCACTGCAAATTGAGGATGTCCAGCGCTGTGAGTTTTACAAAGACACCATCCTGGAGGTGGCTAAAGGTAAAGGCTGGTATATCTGTACTAAAGAAATGTAATAAAACAAGCAAATATCCATTGACAAACAGTAATAGAGTCAAAGCTCATGTAAATTATTTTAATTCTGCATTTTGGAAATGTTCTTTATAACATTTTAGTGCCAGTCCAGTAACTACTAATGAAAATACTGGCTGACAAATAATCCTGGTAGAGCGAATATTTAAAGGTGGTTTGATACACCATCAACCCTCTTGCAACCAGGGTGCAATTTGGATGGTCCAGCACCCTCTTACAAATTCAGTATGCAAAGACTGGTATCTGTAGCTTCAAGCACTTTTCGATTATACCTTACTTTCCAAGACACCCTGAGGAAGTCAAGTGTGCTGATATGTGCTGGTGCATTTTATAATGTACTAAACCCAGACTTTTTATTTTTAATGATACACTTGAGTGTCTGGTCTGGAAAAAATTGCATTTTATTTCCTCTCTAAAGTTAAAAATACCTCCTTTTTGTCTTACACACCTTTGACAGCAACATTACTGGTGGACTATGGACAAATTCTTTTAAATTTTCAGGACACCTTTGTCAAATTGTGATTGCATTTTTAGGAGATATATACATATATTACTGAACAGGGTCTGCTTTAAATTCAAAATCGGGGAAACTACAATGATTTATATATACGATGATTTATATCTATAATAATATAATTTTTAATTTTAGGCCTTTGAGTCGTGGTGTTGCCCAAATGCAAAGTTGTTTGTTTTGGCGCCACCATCTGACCAGTCTGTGTATTTTTTATTGCCAGGGATGTGGGAAAGCTGGCTGCCAAACAGGCCGTGACAGTGACAGTGAGCTAGCATGCACAATACAAGGACTCTGAAACCAAAGCAGCTTAATGGAATTTGGCCATTATTCATTTCATTACTTAGACCTGTGCTTTTCTGACTGACACGTGAACATGCTAAAAAGAAGACCAAAAAAAAACAAAAAAACATTTTTGCTGTCCAAAAAAAAGTTAGCAGATGCTGCTTTTATCCATTAAAGTCATAGAAACAGCTCATGAATGACTTATCGAGGTGCTCCCAGCTGATAGGTATGACACAAGGCTTTTTCACTTGTTGCAAATGAATCATGCTCTTGGTCTGCTTTCGAATACTTTATGATGATGCAAATCTCGTCATGTGTCATGTTAGCAGTCGTGGTTCAGTTAGATGGCTATAGCTATGAAATCCAGCAGTGGGTATGCTTCTGTTTTAGAGATAGGGCTCTTGGATCAACTCTTGTTGTGTGCACAAAATTAAAATTTCTCACCATGTTTTAACTTTGTGTCGTTGTGCAGCTATTGAAGAAGATGGCGTCAATGTCCATGGATATTTTGCATGGTCGCTGTTGGACAACTTTGAATGGGCTGACGGATTCAGTGTTCGTTTTGGACTGTTTCATGTGGACTTCTCCGATGCAAAGCTGACTCGAACCATATACCAGTCAGGACGGGAGTATGCAAAGATGATCATGAAGTACAAGAGAGAAACTGATGTACAATGACTGAAGATTAAAAAAATTGTTTTTTTTTTTTTTTGTTTTTTTTTTTACACAATCTTAATAAACTAGCAGTTTTTGCATTGTTGCTTTGTCTCACACATGTTCATCTAAATTAGATGAGTCAGTGCAGTTCAACTAACCAACCAGGCACCTGCTCCCATTCACTTCTACTACATCCAGAATTTCAAGCACCGTCATCGTCTCTGAATTTCTTTTCACTTCAGAAAATGGTCAGGGTGTCAGAGTGAGCTTACTTGGCTGTCTTTTTAAGAAATCTGACTTCAGCAGAGGATGTAAGGACATGGACAGAGTGTTGAGGTGATTCAATGCAAGTGTAAATTAGTATTATATCCTGTCCAATTCCCTGTCAATCTGCACAAGGTGGTTTATGGAGAGGGGGAGAACTTGTCACTCAGAGTGCCAAGGCAGCTGTAAGAAGGGGCTGCAGTAGAAACATGTAAACACATTGTATCAGTCAGCGCTTAATAGCAATATTAATGCTGGTGGCATTGTGAATAATAGCATTGTTACGTGACTCTGTAAAGGCTTGCCCCTTACACACCTATACTTAAGATGACTTGTTCTGGCAGGCTATCAACACGTCCAAGATCTTATCTTTCCTTGAATCTACGTGCAAGGGTCAGATGAGTGTGTCTTTGACATACAGCGACCGTGACCAGCTGTATATCTGCAGCTGTGCATGGAGGCATGAGCACGCTGGAAGTTTCAGGTTGACTGGAAGGTTGAAGCCTGTCGATGTAGTGATGCAGGCTTAGAGGCTAGAGGCTTGTCAGTTCACCAAATAGCTCAAAGCACCTCATCTTTATTTGGAATAAAGGTTCTGATCAAAGGGTGTCAAGACTTCTTTGGTAAGGTTGACTAAAATACTGTAGTTTGTTTATTGTAGATTCAGCTATTTGATATACAATGGACGATCAAGTTACATCATACAATACATTTGGTCATGCTTTTTTCCATTCAACACAAAACAGCTTTACCACCTCACCTATCAAAAGGGAAAGGACCCATCATACGATAAAATGCAATAGTCAGCTGAGTTATTATAATGCTGCCAGGCTGCATGAAGCACACTTCAGTAGACTCAGAAGGGATGCCAGCTGAAAGCAACAGATGTCCTGCCACAGGAAGAGAGTGGAATGCCATTTGTTTTCCCCGGACAGCTGTGCAAACTCTCTACTTTAAGAGAGAAGAGAGGGAACAAGGCGAAAAGCCTCCCAGAGGCCTTCTGTTGATTCTCTGTGCTGTACTGTGGTTCAGGTAGGATTATTTATATTGAGTTCTGAACAATGCACTGTATCTACAGGGCTGTGATTCTTTTTATTTAATTTTTTTTCCAAACTGTGTACAAATGTTTCTGATAGAAAGCAGGGTATTGTAGTTGACAGTTTGTAATGTTTTCGGTTCAAGTTCAATAAAACACCAGCTGAACATCAGTGAGCAGAATGCCAGCCAGGGACTGAAGATTGGTTTGACGGCATGTTTGTGGGCCTACAGTGCCACCTTGTGGTATCAAAGGGAACTACACTTTTGAATTCAACAGCTCACTTTGTACTGTATTGCACTTCACATGATGTGCTGTTTTGATTAATAAAATGCATACTGTTGGTGTAACAATAAACAACTAAAGCGACTCCCTAACCACAATACATCATAGATTTAACACAATTAATATTTATGCTCTGATGTGAAGGAAAATGTGATTTATATTCTGTGTTGGGAGACTTTGTATGCATTAATAAGCATGGTGTATCGTGACATCCAGTTGGCTGTGCATACTGTTTTCAACAGATGTGAATAATACCCTTGTGGCCCTCCTCCATCTATGTCAAGCCGAGTGAGATTCTCCTTTGTCTTATGATGAATAACAAGCTATTGTGAAAGCATGAATAATGCTACTGCCGCTCACATTAGAACTTCTTTGCCGGCTGCTTTGAACACAAAGTTGAACCACATCTAACACTATTTCAACGCTAATGAAGTTCATCTAATATCTGTGGCTTTGTCAGAGGGTGCCGGTGGTCTTTAAATCTCTGCAGAATCGCGGCGACTGAGCGCAAAACACAAAACAATTACTAAAGAGATGTAACATGCAACTTGTCAAGAGACCGGTGCAAAGGGGAGAGGGGATTCAAATCACGCATGCTGATCATGAAACGCAACAACTGAAAACTCTCTTACCTGTGGCAGGGACAAAAATCTGAAGTAAAGCGGGTTTGAAGTATGTTTCCCATGATTCATAGGTGCAGCCTATGGGCAACTGAATTCCCAGCTAAGAGTTGATTAGTAATTCCCCCAACTGTCTTCCAGTATTGATGGATTCCATCTTCCTCTAACACTGGCTCGAGGTAGCTGCATGGGTGAAAGAAGCACCACTGCTGCTGAATTGATTGAATGAAATATGAGCAAGAAGTTACTCTGCACTTAGGGAATGTAGAAATTAGCCATTTGTGGGGAACTGAGGAATAATATGTGCCTATTGCAGGTTGGAAAGCTTAAAACATTAATTAGCATTTAAATAATTCACTCTTCCAGTCTCTTTAATAGCCCAACTACGAATATTCAACTGCAATTCATTACAGCAGGCAGAATATATTCTGATTGGGCCGTGATGTAGAAAGTCATAGAAGAAACCATTTCTAAATGTGCTTTCCAATTAAGCGCCAAATATATCATGTGTATAGATAAGTTGCTTTTGACAATGAATTAGAACGTTTAATTGTAACATTCAATCACATTCACTGGCGGAGATTTATCCCGAGGAACATTGTGGCAAATTACCAAGAGAGGCCCATTTGTATTTGACCAAACTTAACTCATTATATTTTGACAGCCACTATGAAATATTCAATAACTAGGAAATTCATTTACTTAATATAAATTAACTAAATAATTTAGCTGCTAATAAACTATCTTCATCGTGAATTATAGGGAAATCACAATCTCGGGTATCGGTGCAGTGCTTACAGGTGCAAAGGGTATGACTTCTGGCAAATAATTACCTTTTTCTATCTACTGATTACCATCACATGCATATTCCCCAGAGAAATGGTATAATTAGATTGTTGCTTCAATATCAAGATGAAGAAACATCAGCCACTCCCTGCCTCTAGAGCGCAGATACAAATCTTTCTCTCTCCTTTCCTCTCACTCTCTTTCTTTATCTGGGCCCCCAGTCAGCTGGTAAGGGACCCGTGAGAGGCCCAAACCACCATCAGCCTGTCTTCTGTCGTTTTCTTTCTTCCGCTTGCTCTTTTTCACTCACTCTCTCTAACTCATCATCTTCCCCTCTCCTAATCGCATTGCTCATTTTCCATTGACAAGAGAGTATGAGGAGAGAGGAAGAGAAAAAAAAAAAAAAAAAAACACCACAAACTTTCTAAATCCCATTGACCTACTTCGGCAGACATTTCACTGGGAATTCATATTAGTGCAAAAGAGTTAGAAGAAGAAATGTTTTCTCATTTTCCCCCCTCCGTCTTCCTCACAACCCCTCCTTCTCTTTCTCTTTCAGCTGGAAGCCATTTTCCTCACATCCCATATTTGATCCTGTATGAGCACTACAGTACATTATACAAGTGGATAAACGCCTTACTGTGGCATAACCAGTGGTTTGGAGCTCTGTCACCACTTTTGACAGTGGCATAAGAAGCGTGACATCAGAGTTATAAAAAGCACTTTGGAAGACCTCGTCTTTGATTGATGAATTTGGCGGCGGAGACAAGATTGAGAGGGATGAATATTGCTAGGCCTGGAAGACAGGAAGTGGAATTATGACAGACCCACACAGAGAACTAAAGCGGGGAGACAAAAAGAGAATAAAAAGAGAGAAAGGCAATTCAAATCCTTTATTTTAAGTCCTTCCCTGAGGGACTGCAGATGACCCTGCTAACGACTGTTGAAAATCTGACTCCCTTGAGTGTGATGGCGCCACGTGATGGGAGGGAGTTCGCAGACCCGTCTGAAAAATTGAAAGCTCCTAGAATATTCAGCTAACCCTGTGCGCTCGGTTGGGGGTGGTGATAGGGAGGGGACACATGCAGAGGTTGGTATTCAGGCTGTGTATGCGTGTGTGGTGGGTGATGGGTAAGCCCAGCGGTGGTGGTGAGAGAGAAAGAGAGAAAGAGAGAGAACCCCCCTCCGTGTGCGTGTGTGTGGTGGCCAATGAGCCGAGCGCAGTGTCTCATGGGAACAGTGGTAGGAGTGTGAGTGAACATAAGTGAGAAAGGGAAAGAGACAATTTATGGAACCTTTAGAACCGAAGTGAATATAACTGTGATGGCGGTGTAGTTATCAGGCCTGGATCCAAGCAGAGAGACTAATGATGTGGATATAACCTCATGCTCCCAATATGCAAACACAATGTCATCAACATAGAAAGAGTGGAAAAATCCATCTTCTCTAAATCTCCCCGGAAACTTTAGAGACAGAAAATGGTTACCTGTGGGTCTTATCTGTCTGAAAATAATGAAAGGAATACAGGGGGCAACTTGCAGTATAAGCTTCATTCCACATTTACCTTGGCCTTCAATGTCCTACTTCAATCAAAAACTTAAGGCACCATTCCAGTTATTTGCGAAGCTTGCACCACCGTTCCCATTGGTAGTAATAAAACTGAGCAAGATCGTCGCTGAGATCTGGAAACACTGCGACATGACAGTGCAGAAAACACAAGACTATCATGACATTAGCTAAATGGAGGCGAGCCAAACTCCATCACACTTAAAATAACGACTTCCTGCATCAACGTACTTATCTTTCTTGTGCAATACAGTTTTCAAGCAATGAGAGATTATTACCTACACTGGTTCACAACAACAGCATTAACAAGAAAACAGAATAAAATTAAACAACTCTATCTGCCTCTTCTGTATTTTTTATGCTGGAAGTGTCAAGATCAGTCTGTGCTACACATGCCATGCCAGCAAAAACAGGATACCGATTTTGAACTGAAGTGGTTCATCCATTTGAGAGGTAAATAATTCCTTTATCACACATTTAACTACTCTGCAGTGCTGTGCTTTATTGTTGCAACAAGCTAGCTAACATGGGTAAAAGACATAGTATTTAGAGCTTGTAAGACACAGAGAGTTTGTTTGGGGGAGGTAGGGGAAATAGAAGGCCAAATGTGTGTGCTGTGATATTCAAACACTGGTTTAGAGAATTCCTGGTTTCATCCCACAAGCTATTCAATTTATGTAACAGTTCTGAGAGTGCACCTTTTTTTTTTGGACTTTGAAAAAAGAAAAAAAAAAAAATTAAAGCCTATTTTCAGGTATTTCCTGAAACAAGTGGTTCCTTTGGAAAACCCCACAGCTCATCTTTGATTAACTGCAGACGCTTTAGGTTCAAGCCATTTCAAGAGGAAGAGGAGAGAGCGGACGCATGGGGCGCAGAGCAACAGTGCGCGCGGACTAATTAACTCTAAGTGTTGTACGACATGCTCCCTTCTCACCCGCGTTGTCACTCAGGGTTTGAGTGGCGCTAATGAGAGAATTATCTAGCCTCGGACCCTGGTAATGCATTCAAATGAACACCAGCTGACCTGACCTATGAGATGGCTTTTTAATCTCACCACTTAATACCAATCAGACCTGCTTTCTCATGTGCCCACACTGGGAGGGCCCTCTGCTCCAAATGCCGCCATCCACTTTCTTTCTTTTCACTGTTGATCTAAGGGAGAGCGTTTAATTGTGTTGGATGACTCAAGGGCCTGTGCTGATATTATGCACAGAACCTCAGGTGTGCAGGATAAATCAGGTGGATATGGCTTCCAAAGTGTTTGCCAGGCATCAAAGTGAAAGTGTTTGGGTGCATGTGCATGCTTGTGTGCGTGTAAGCCCCTTATCATGAGTACCCAGTTGAGGATTAAGAAGGTTAATAAGGTCATGAGTTTGCAACAAAAGTCTGCGACATACAATAGAGCTTTGGCATTGTTGGATTACCATAATCAGCATCCTTTGGTGCCCAAACCTGTAACTCAATTGTTGTGCTCACAGTTTTTCTAGATGCAACACAAACATTCTGCAGGGGGCAGCTTGGGGGAATTTAATAATTACCTGCTGGTATTACCAATTTAAGTATTTATACTTGAGCAAATAAGCCTGTGTTTCTAATTGGATCAAGGTATTTTCGGTTCGTTGTCTAGCAAGCTTAACTGTGAGGGTTTGTTTCAGCCAGACAGCGCTGAACTTGTGGGCAACATGAGCAATAAGCCCTTTCAAGTGTTTGGGCTATAGCCGTTTTTGTTTTGCCAAGTGCTCGAGGTAACAAATAGCAGATCAGCCAGAGTTCAAGGCTGCTCGTGAAATGGTTGGTGCGTTTCAATGTCTTTTGGGGAGACTTTTATTGTTATAAATCTTGTGGCATACTGGGAGCGTGTATGTTTGAGAGACTGTGTTTGTGTGTTCCAGGGAGTCGAACGCAAACTTGGGAACAACATCCGCTTGTGTAAACCCGCAAATGGCGCTTTAGGAGGCAAGTGCACCATCATCCCACATTTGCAGCATGCACGAGTGTGTCAGGATACGGAGGAAAAAGCTATTGATGAGTCTAACATGCAAGGTCTTTCCACCTCCCTGAAGTCATTAGAATCTATATTTTTATATTGTTCACAAGCAGTCAGGATTTGCCTGAATGAGGCCCAATTAAGGGGGATTTAACGGGATTTGCTTATTGCTGATTCAAGGAGGTGGTTGATAACTTTAGTAGCAATTTCACTCTGTAATATATATTTTAAGTTATAGTATTAACTGGGGAATAAGCCTTCTGGAGAGTGTTGTCATCTTGAAGGAAGTGTTGAACGATGTTATGCTGAAATTGCAATAATGACTGGATTAGATGCACATAATCATTATGCCACTTCTTTTTGTTCCATATTATATGGATATACTCAAGCTTGATTTTAACTGGTTTGGATCAATGCAGACAGTATTTTGACTGCTCTGCATGTGTGATCAAACCTAGTGTCAGAATATTGCTGTAATTATGGCGGGTGAAAAGTTTTGTAGTGCTGACTTGCGTTGATCCACTTACACACAGTATTCAATTACGTGCTACTAGGTTGGGTGCATTGTGTAGCACATCTTTACATGTCGCTGGCTGACAGCTAATTGCACAGCAGACAATAAAGATCAGCTGGTGTGTTGTGTCACGCGCCTGTGTGTGTGTGTGGCAGAGTTGCAGCTTTTGTCTCTCTATCTCAGCCCACAGGCCCATTGTCATGCAGGCGCTCAGGTAACAGGCCCACTCGTCACTCATCCGCCTGACGACCGCTGCTATCTGCCCTGACGGTGACTGATGATGGGAGTGTGTAAGTGTTAGCACCAGACAGTGTGTTATACCAAAGGGAGGGAGGGAGGGGGGGGTCTGTGGCTGACAGGCTGCCTGGCAGGCAGGTAGTGAGGAAGTTGAGATGGATACCACCCTGACTTAGGGCTGGGTTAGAGGCCAGTGGGCAGTGCTGCATTCACTGACCGTGCCACTGAGCAATACAAGGGCTATTGGGCACAGCAGCCATGCAAGGACAGCAGTGTAGGTGAGATGGATCAGGTACCTCATGGAATGCATGACAATGAAAGTAAAGTTGAGTTTGCAGGTTGGCACTGTATACATTGCAGGAGGGGAATGTGAAGTAGAAATATATATTAAAAAAACCCCCAAAAAAACAAAAAAAACAAATGAGTGCTTTCATGCGAGCCATACTAATGAGATTCACACAGCAAAAGAAAAACAAGGGATGCTCATCAAGGAAACAAAAAGTCAAGAAAATGTGTGACTCTGTCTTGCTCTCAGGTTCACTGCCGTAGCAGGGGAGCCTGTACAAAAACTTCACCAGCTTTGATAAATTTCAGCTTGCACCATGACAATGTTATTTCAGTGAAATCAATCTAGTCTGTTGCCTTTCTAACTTATTGTTGGTTGATAAAATAGTTGGTTTGCATAAAATATTTTCCTGCTTCTAAAAGGGGGACATGACAAAAACAGGAGTGACCCAATTGCGCTCTTGCTGCCCAAGACCACTATAGCTGCTGTACCATCCACTCATATTAGCAGAACAGTCTCACCAGACTTGTGTGTTCCTTGTGTGCATGTATGTACCTTTATGCACAGGTGGAATATATGAACGCGCGTAGATGTACGCGCGAGTGCTCCCATGCGTCTGCTGTCTGGGAAGATCAATGCGTCCTCATCGATGTTGTCTTGCCCTCCGCACGTGAAGTGAATGGAGGGGGAGGAGGAGGTGGCGGCGGGTGGGAGGAGAGCGGGACGAGAGGTGCGCACTAAATGGATACGATGCAAATGGCACCAGAGGACATAAGAATCAATTTACCTTATTGAAACAAATGAGAGCAGCTCAGCCTTGCCATGGCGGTTTTTTTTTGGCCGCCCCCATTGTTATTGTAATTAACCCACCCAACCCAAATCCCTGACCCTCCCTTTCACAAACATAGCCAACCCCCTCAACAACCCTGGCCATGCCTGCCTGGGGTCCCTTTTACCCTAATGAAAAAGCCTTAGAGGTGCCCAGGTAAAAATGTAGGTGCTGTAATGGTGATTCATGGCCCTGGGTGACATGCTAAAAGGCATGGGAGATCTGCCTAGGAAAGCATTTAGGAAAGGGTATTCCATGTACGAGCGCCAACAACCCCACTTACACACACACACACACACGCACAGAGAACCCCCCCATCTGTAATGACTTACGGTCATTCCCTTCTCCCAGCATGCTCTCATGTATATAAACTCCCCACTCCCCACATTCATGGAATCCCAATAACCAAAATGGACTGCACGTATCGTTGGAATGACCTCAGAGGTAAGTGGCCAGCAGAATGCCTATTTCATATAGTGATGTGTGACGTCCTATTGAAAATTTGCCATTCTTTCCTTTAAGGATAGGCCACTTTGACGCTTGAGCTCTAATTCCCCAGTGTGGCATTGGCAATGTATAGGGGTCTTGGGGGATGGATCAATAGTTAGAGAGAGCGATGGGGTCACGGTGGAATCAATGCGTTGGACAAACGACCTCCAGCTGCCGCGTGCACCTTCCAAGCCGTTTGACACCTGAGGCGATCTTTACTGAAATGTCCTCTGCTGAAATGCCACAGGGCCACGGGCTGCTGAGCAGTCACTCATGCAGGGCTCCCAAATCAAGTGGTGTATGCAGACCGGGTCTGCTGTCATCCACGGTGAAAGGCCTTGGCTCAGCGTTACTACATAAACAAAACTCATGCACCTGAGAATGTCAATTACTTGCCGCCTGCCCCTTTGGACGGCCCCGTGCTTGATGGCCAAATTGGGATTAATTTGGGGAGGATGGGGGCCAGTGTGGAGGTGACACATGTCGTTCCACCCCAAAGAGAGAGAAGTGGCTGTGGTATGGAGAACAGGAGCAGTGGGCCAGCTTGATTGTTCCCCTATTACCCTGCACATCGTTTTGCATAAGTGGCAAAAGGCGCTGATGAAAACAAGTGGTGGTTTCAGGTCGGACGCAGACACCCAGAAAATGAGCTTTTTTCCCCCCTTTCCCTTCTTACCCTTCCGCTGGGCCGCATAATTCAGAAGAGCCATCTTGTGGAAATGTCATCGTGTGGTGGCGGTGGAGCAAGCAGTGTGACAGAATGCTGTAACGCCTCCCGGGCTGGGGCCCTCGCCACGCTTGCCACGCCCGAGTCGGCCTGACCTTGCAGGCGCTGATATATGCAGCCACCATTGGCGTCAAAAAATGGACAACGGGTGCCTCTTCTCCCTGAAAGATTTTAGCCACTGCCAGCACAACTTTTCCCCCTGATTTGGGTTCATGGAGAGGTGGTGCATATTTCAAAGAGAGGCTGTATATGTTTATTTGCTTGAGGATATAGATTTCTTTCCCTTTTTTCTCCTCTTCTTTTTTGAATAGAGGTCAATTCCCCACCGTGCATTCCCTTTTATGCACCCACTCCCTATTCTTCATTCATCTTACCTGCTGACACATCTGACAACACGCTGTTGTATTATCATTTCCCAACCCCCAGCTCTATACCTTCCACAGCAACACAGGGCCGGCTCCCCCTTCTCTTTCTCCTTTAGAAAACTGATTATAAATGGTCAATTTGAAAATAGACTGGAAAGTCCCCAAGGCTGCTTGCCTTGTCAAATTGAAAAGGGACAAGGACAAGTCAGTCGACTTGCCCCCTGTCCGCCGTCCTGATGTTTCTGAGGCAAGCGTACGAGAGAGAACATAACAAATTCTCCCCATGCGGCGGGCAATGCGATGGCGACGGATGACGAGGGAGGGTGGGGCGGCGGCGAGCTGAGGATCTTCAACATCTAGCCCTCAGCATTTATATCACAAGTCTCCACAAAGAGTCTATGGATCACTCCAGTGGGCTGGTGTTGGCAGTATCAGGAAAAGCCATAGGCTGTCAGGGAGTATGTGCCCTTCATATTTCACTGTAGACAGCTTTCCCTTCTCCCAGCCTCACTCACAGCAGCCTTTGAGGATAATATCTTCAAATCTCTCCTTGCCATGCTGAGAGGCTATTTTTAAATAGATATTTATTTCATTCTCTCAATTTTTCTTCCTCTCTCCCCCCTTTTGTCCTGCAGGTATAGCTTTACTGCTTGTGACCAGTGGAGAAACCTGCACAAAATGGAGAAATGCTCGTGGCAAGGCAAGTGTTTCTGTCAGCCAGAGTGTTTTTCTTTCTTCGTTTTCTTCTTCCATTCAGTTTTTGAAAAGGGAAATCTGTCTTTTTTAATTCCTTTGTTACCAACCGATCTCATCCTTCCACCTTTAACTCACCAAATTATTATAACAAAGCTTAAAAAAAAAAAAAAAAGACACTGCAGATGAAGTTGGCAAAAAAAAAAAAAAAATTAAAGAGTGAATAAACATGGTGAATAAATATTTGATTTTATGAGGCTTCTACCGTGACTTTTCGTGTTAACAATAAAGTCAGTTTCTGATTAATCTCACTGGTGAGATGGAAAGCGCTCTTTGATACAGTCGAGATGTCCATTGCGGCAGGATTCGTCAGAGAGGACCTTGTAATCAGATGGGACGTGTGCCTTTTCTCCAACACGTATCTCCTCTCTCTTCAGAATACATTAGAGGAGTGTGAGCGACGGAATCATCAGATACCAGGAGGTGAATTGAAGTGGTCATGAACCTAGTGTCAAACTCAAATAGCTGAATGGCGATAGATAAAACAAACAAGGAACGTGCACTGCTTGCAGAGGGGGGGGCGGAGAGCAGTGTGCTGGGCTGTTGAGAACTTTTACAGATAAGGCCCGCTAGCCCCTGCATCGCAATTGGGCTATTATCGGGTGTGACCCCTGCTGGAACTGCAACATATGACCCCAAATTTATGTATTGCATGAACTTTCTCCCCACGTAGCATGGCATGAGTTATTTTTCATGTTGAATTGTGAGCTGTCCTGCTATCCCCCTAGTTGCGCAGTCCTCCTGCCCCCACTGTAACAAAAAAGGTAGATAGAAATGTATGTGCTTTTACTTTCCCTTTGGGCTCAATGGTGCTATTAGCAATGTGCCCATGCTTCAAGTTGAATACTGGAATACACAGTGATAGAATGCACAAAGCCTGTTAACTCAAAAGCCTTTTATTCTAAGTCCTTCAAGGTGGGCTCCACAAATTGACAGCTTTTCTGTCTGAAGCAATATTACATATAAGCAATATATTTCCTGTTTACCATAGCAGACACGCCACTATTAGATAAAAACAAGGCGCTACAACCTAATGCTTTATTATACCCTCTCTCTTTATTCCCTGGTGATTCTCTCGTGCACAGTAAGCACATTTCAAGTTGTTGTCTGTTATTCTTTATCTTATTTCGTCCTTCTAACCATGGCTAATAACAGTTTTTCCTATCTTCCTCTATTTCTGGGCTAAGCCGGGTCTTAGAGCAGGCCCACCGTTTTACAGAGGCAAAAAAAAAAAAATGCTTGGGTAAGCAGAGGAAGGATTCCTCCGTTGCTACTTCAGGTAGTCCCCTCCCTCCCTTTAGCTGAGATTTCTATCCCAGGCCCTTATTATCACCAAACAAGCACTTTTTGATGATGATAAGTAATAGCCACATCCCTGTGTGTAGGACTCACTTCTCAGGGGAGTAAGGAGAGCATGCTGGTCATTTTTCTTGCCTGTTTGGCGTCCGGCAATCCCGTGGAAAACAGAGGCGGCATGGAGGAGGGGTGCTCCTGTGTTTGTGCAGCACTATTCACGACTGGAGGAACGAGCAGAAGATTGTGTGAGAGTAATGCTTTTTGATGTGTTTCACTGCATTTAACTGGTTTTGGGAGCAAAAAAACCCCCCAAAAAACAGAACCAACACCAGACTTATTAAAATGCTGATCACTGAGGACACAATATCTCCTAGAAAAATGCAAGCAAAGTGAGGCATTTGTAAGTTTACCCTTCACGTTACTGGTAAGATAAAAACACAGCTCCACATTACATATTTCAACATTACGCAACTATACAGAGTAGCTGTCAAGCTGTACGGATAATCTCTGTGATAAATCCCCAATTTGATTGTTTGGACCAACAATGACAGGGAAGGATCACGTCAAAAGAGGGAATGACTTAAGGGTCAGTGCTTCCTGACAGAAGTTCTGTAGCCACTAACTGCAGAGTTGGGTGACAGCAATAGTTGAGGAAGCGGATGGATGATAAGCTGCGGACAAAAGTGAAGATATACTGTGAGCGGGCGGACACAAATAAACTGCATCTCCGGGCCTTCTAATCCCACAGACGTGCTCGACAGTGGGCTGTCAAATTGCGCCGACCGATTTGAATGCACAGCGGGGGAACTCCCCTCTTTTCAATTTGGTGGGCATCTTGTTTATTTCCTGCTATAACTGCGTTTCACTGCCAAACACACCAACACACCCCTCAGAAAGTCTATAATTCAGTTGGATTTGTGAGACAGTTTGATATTATAGTCCGCTAAAGGAGGAAAATAAAAGGAAGGCATGATGGAGAGAAAGAAAGCAGGGGGGTGGGGAGGGGAGTGTGAAGGAGACACAGGGGATGGAAGTGGAAATGAAGAAAGGGAGCCATGTCTAAAGAGGGTATAGCAAGACGCATAACATATGAGATTAAAGCTAAAAGTGCCAAACCCGACTGAGAGTTGAAGGTTTAGGTCTTGTGGACAGACTGTTCCTTTGTTGGTTTGACCGCTGTAAAAACGGCGGCCTTGGGTTTGGTGTGCCAAGTATGCCACTCAACAGAAGTGGTATTCAAAGCAGGTGTCCAGACCAATATATCAACAGCTCTATCCTCGAGCCAATGGAGCCTTTGTGGGAGATGACTATTGAGAATCTGTGAAAAATTGGTAATACTTTCTCAGTATATTATCTAAATTCACTGTGACTGAGGAGCCTTTGGTCACCAATACAACACCGGTGTTTGAAAATCATTTCAAATACGTTTGTTAAATGTTTAAAATATTTTCAGAATGTAGCTGCATGAAAGAATGCAAGAAAAAAAAAAGATAGAAAACCAGTTTGGTTTATACTTGTTCATCCATCTTCAACACATTTTAGAATCTTTTTATTAAAACACAAATGTGCAGCGATGTGTTAACAGCCATGTCTGTGGTCTAAATATATAGCTATAGAGTGTGTGGTCACATGAAGGTGGTGGCTCTCCACCATGCTGGTGGCTGTCACAGTGAATCCCTGAGCTGCCACTGAGCAGCCTGACCTTTGGCTCTGCCTTTTAGTGCATTGATCCGCTGGTCACTTTGAGCCAAGATGGCTTCCCTTGTCTCGCTTGCTCCCACCCAGTTAACCTGAGTGGACTCTGTGACTGCCTGGGCCCTCGCCCTGTGGCCTCTGACATGTGGTTGCCCCCATAATACACAGTTCTGTGCACGACCCTGTCAAAATGATTGGGTTTTCAGAAATGTCTTAAATAACAATGTATTCAGAAAAAAAAAAAAAAAGCAGAGGAAAGCTTTTTATCCAGACCAGATGCACAGGACCATGCGTTCTAATTTTAGGTGGTGTTAATTGCGACCCTCTCAAGTGTCCTCACTGCCACCTTTGACAAAAGCACCATTCATAGGCAGGGCGGCCATGCAGGCTGGCAGGGCTCCCGCTTTGCCAGTTGTTGCTGACACCTCCTTGGCAGAGACAGGCCAGCTCTGTCTGAGGTGTCTGCTAAAGCTGCTTCCCCAATAACCCTCATAGTGCCTGTTCTATAAGCAGAAATTTTGCATGCTCTCGTCTGGGTATGTAACACATGGAATGTTGCTCCCCTGTTGAATTTCAAAAACAAGCTGCATTTTATTATAGCAGTGACACATGTTGAGAGGCATGCTGTAATTTCTAGATAAGGCTGATATGATCAAGTCGCAGCTTGCGAAAGACAAAAATGAAACAGATCCTGTGTTGTCCATTAAACATTGCGGATGTCTTGTTCTAAGTGAGGGCATTTTGTCACTTTAAGGCCTGGGAGTTCACCTCTGAGTCGGGCCTCGTAAACATGCTCCCTGCAAAGGCTACAGAGGTGCGGCACGTGCAGCACAAAGCAATTCAGCGTTCTAACGCGCTGTCACTGGGCTCACATTTCAACCATTCTTTATTCTCTGCCACAGTTCCAGCGGGGTGTAAATTTTGCGGGGCTGTAATTAATCCATGTCAGGTCAGAGAAGAAGAAGAAGGAAAAACGAAGGGAAACGAGCTGAAGTATGAGGCGCCTTTGATGATAGCACCCCCCCACCCCACCCCGCTCTATTCCACTCCACACACACACACGCCTGCGCTATATTGTTTTGCATTCCTGAAGGAAATTTGGGACCCCCAAGGAGTTGTGGCCCTCCTACAGTACTTTCATGTTTCTAAAGCCTGCTAAAACCCTATTTGTCCCATTATACTCTTTCTCTACTATAGGACAGAGGCAGCCTTCTAGCGGGGGCGGAACTAAATATATATATATATATATATATATATATATATATATGTATCTTCAAAAGATAATTCATGCTGTGCTCATATATGTGACCACAGTATAACCCCAATTTCAACTTGCACCATCAAATCAGGAGAGTAGAAATAACTGAAATTAAAATGCGCGATCCATATAAAATATATAGAGCGCTATAAAAATCCTCTCCTCCGCTACAAAAAAGTTCCAGTAAAGTTATGATGTTTGGAGAATAAAAGGCTCTATAACCAATTTTCAGGTTTAATGGAGGTGAAAAGGTTCATTACACTCCCACCTTTGGTGATATAATGATAGTTCACCTAATTCAGCAGCAAGCATTTTGAATCAGCCTGATCAGAAGAGCTGCTGTCAGTCATGTTGACAAACATGAGGATGGAAGAACGCCAATCCTTAATGGGAGTGGTAGCATTTGCCGACATGATTAACATTTATAAAAAAAAAATTTAAAAAAGGAGGATGCACCAGTCTTCATTTTTTTTTTAGCTTGTGAATGAGAATGAAGTGAAATCGGCCCACAAAGCTTGACTCCAAACTAAACAATAAATATCAAGTTTGTGAGGGATGGAAATAATATCCCAAATCTCATGCCTCATTTAGCTATGATAGCTGCACGGCTCTAGGGATGCCAATGTCGATATGTCGGTCCGCTTCTTTTGTCCAAACTGAAATATCTCAACAGCTATTGACCTGACTGCCATGAAATTTTGCACAGGCATTCATGGTCCCCAGAGGCCGAATCCTAATGAGTTTAGTGCTTGCTCAACTTTTTCTGTAGCAACACCACCACCACCACCAAGTGAAAGTCATCTATCTTGTGAAGTATCTCAACTTCTACTGAATGGATTGGCGCTACATTTTGTAGACATTTATGGTTCTGGTAGAATGAATCTGAATGACTTGGGTGATATCCTGAATTTTCTTTAGTGGCACCAAGAGACTGACAATTGTGGTTTCTGAGTGAAATGTCCCGACAGCTATTGGATAGATTGCTGTAAAATTTGGCACAGACCTTCATGCCTCTCTCAGGATGAACTGTAATAACTTTGGTGATGCCTCGACTTTTCATCTACAGCCATGATCCTGTCGGAACTTGTATTTTTTAATCCTTCAGTTTATGTCCTGAATATGACTGGCATTCTCATCAGCCCCAGTTGTGATTGAATTTAGTTGAAAATTAGCAAAAGGTTAGCATCTTAACAAGCTAAACCTACACGGTGAACACGGTCGGCGTTATATCTTGTAAACATCAGATGTTAGCATTATCACTGTGAGCACTGCTGTGCTTCAGAGCCAACTGACCGTTCGCGTTGTTGATAACTACCCTGTGCTTTTGTTCAGAAAAGAAAATTCCTCAGCCTGCCTTGGCTTTCCTTTGCCCCTCTTGCTAGTTGAGTGAGTTTGTGAACTCAGCATAGTCGGTCCGTACATTTTAATCAATAAAAGCTTCAGGTATGAAAGGAATCTATATCATATTGTAACTATTTGAATCAAAGAAAATCTGACATGAAACTTGTGCAGCCAAAGATTGAATAGAGTTAAGTAATCCTACAGGGCTTCTTCTTATCTAATCTCCCCCTCCCCCTCCCTCACAGAGCTTCGCAAGTTTTGCTTCATTATTACTTCTGCTGAACATCTCCTTCTTAGTCTGGTGAACAGAGAGATGAGCGGGGGGGGGGGGGGGGGGGGGGGGGGATTCAAGGCTTTCAGGGGGAGAAACGAGCGGAGGAACCACAGCGTAGAAACTTTTTTCAGGCTCCATTTAAACTTTGAACAGATACTATAATGTGTTTCACTCCAGACTCTCAAAGGATGAGGGATTTTGGGTTTCAGTCCCTGGCCTGGTGCTCATTTAGGCCTTATTAATCTAATTACTTGCCCAATTGTACATGTTTAACATCGCCCCGGTCCTCTCCTAACTCGACTATAAGATGATGCCCGATGAACTCAGCTGGATATACCTTTATAAGGAAAATTGCTGAAGCTTGCAGATAATGAAAAAAAAGCTAAATGGCTGCAATTCATCACACGATTACACCAATTATGTCGCTGAAATTTGGACGGGCTCAGATCACAGACCTCTCCGTCTGGGATTCCTGGCAGCCAATCCCATGTGTGTATGAGTCCGAGATACTAAGGCCCATTTATCTACCTTTGGGGAAGTCTTAGCCAATATTAATGCCCTGACCATGATTCCCCATCATCTGCTTCACCCGGATGGTGACACTGGCGGTTTACACATAGGTTATTAATGGTCTATAAATATTCACTCAGTGTTTAGTGGGACTTTGTGGCGGCCATTAGCAAAAGACGTTTGTGTCAGGCGGGGAGGCGGACGGGAGTTTTTTATTTCTTGACGTGACAGCGCAATGGTGTGGCTAACCTTGGGGATCTGGCCTGATGGGGAATTGGACCTTGGTTTGAGGCACTACTTTTATTCTCTGGCTTTTCATGACTAGTGAGGCAGTGAATGATGAGCTGCATGCTTCAGACCCCTCATTCTTATGTTCCCAAAATACAAGGTTAGGGAGGGAGGGAATCCCCCTCCCCCACGCACACGAGTACACCCGTTCTTTGAGCAAAACAAATCCATCAAAACTTAAATAAACATCGCTCTCTGAAAAAAGACCTGAACAAATACTGAGAAAAAAATTAATCTAAGAGAATTTAAAGTACATTGTGACAAATGAGTCAGCTGTCTCTTTTTGTATAATTTTTCCCCTCTCTACAAGTGAGCAGCAAACAGATCTGCACAAGTCCAAATGTAACCAGACAGCTTCCTGGAACATGCACAGCATTACATACACCTTGCTCACCACGGATTAAATTGCCATTGACAAAGTCTTGTTGTTGCGCCCTCTTTTCCGGATATGATTTGAATTGGATTCATGTAGACGTTTCTGACACAGTGAAATGGAGAGGAGGACGCGATGGAGGAACAAAGAGGCGCTGGGGGAGAGGAAAGTTGAGAACAGAGAGACACGGGGGCAATCAGAGACAGAGGGGGGAAATCAGACAAATCAGAAAGGGGAGTCGAGCCAGCGAGAGACAGAAGAAGAGAAAGGTGTAAAAGAGAAAGAGAGCATGTCTGACTGTTTCACAGGTTCATTCTGATGCATGGAGACAGACAGGAGAATAGATTGGTAGCCTTGGGTGGATAAGGACAGAACCATTCCCCAGAGAGATGGATTAGACGCGGGAGTGGAAATAAATGATCGCAGATTTTAATGGCCTTTTGGCTTGCTGAGCCCCCCCCCCATTCCCATTTCCGTGCGGGGAGAGTTTTACAGTGATGACATTTTCACATGCCAACTGTCTACCTTTTGCAGTTTAACTCTCAAAAACAATCATCACAGTGTCCAGCGGTAGCGTAGGGGTTTAGGGAATGTCGAAGAAGCGTGTCCAACCGCCTTGCAGTTACAGATGCATGGCGAGATAGGGGAAATGGACACCCGAGCTAGAGTTACATCTAGTATAGGTGACTTATACAAATCAGGATGTTTGTGCACTGTTCACCACTCCCTCTTTCCAGCCAGAGGCCATTATACAGAATGGGAAGAGCCTTAAATTTCCTTTATTCTATACTAGAAAGTGCCTCCAGGCAAATGCACCTACAAGTCAAGTGTCTGAATTTAAAGACGTGAACTTAATTAAAGTTCTTTTCCATGTTCTTTGACATGTTTTAAATTGTGTAGAAATATTCTGCTATGATTAATACTTTGTTTAACATGTTTTGCTCACATGAAAAGTGAAAAAAAAAAAAAAAATCATAAACTTGGGCTGTAAGTACATCTACGCTCACTTCCTCATTGAGAAATCTGGATCACGCCCTGTGCCCTGCCCACCACCGCTGCTCAGAGAGACTGAGCCGGAACGCTAAGAGTAGTTATTTGTTGATGTGGTTTGGTTTGTTGGTTAACTTGTAACTGACAGTGGCTGACACAGTGTTAGTGGCTGTGCTAATGCGAAACCTCACTCTCTGTTTCGGGTTTATTTTGTGGACTAAAGTTTCAGTGGGGGATGACAAATTGGAAACGTGCCCTGTACGGGACGGACCATGGTGGATACACACAGCTGATCAGAGGGAACGCAGCTGTTATGAAATGTATATCTCTACATAGAGTAGTGTTCCCCTTAGTATGAGAGAATAAACATAGACTCCCATTCCCATCTCTCATCTCCCAGTTCTCTCTCTTTTCCTGTGCCAAGAGGTGCGAAGGGCATTGCACATTAATGACATACTGTTCATATTACCCTGCTCCACCTTATCTCAAAATGCAGCACCACATTAATCTTGGCAATTTTAACATTATATATATATATATATATATTTATATATGTATATTTAAAATACAGGGGAGCCAGCACATAAGTCAGTATAGCTGAATAATATACTTGGCCATTAGTTTTTATGGAAATATAGCCTTGGGTTGTGGAATAAAAAATGGGTCTCACTCCTAATTTCTGTTATGATAAGTTCCATACCTGATTGCCTCTATAAGAGGCAGATTTGTCTTCATAAGGCCTTGTGAGGCTCCTGACAACTATTTAGCTCTGCTAATCCATTCGTTTGATTTATTTCTTACAGTATGTGGCTAATGTCTTTTAAAGATCTAGCAGCTACAGAGAGATGAAGGAAAACCAATTGCTGACAGATAGCATCAAATTTTTGAGCATCTAATCATTCTTGCATATCACCCTCTCCTCAGAATTCCTTTTGGTTAATAAATGAGATGCCTTGATGAGCACAAGAGATACGGATGCTATTCTGTGCCAGTCTCGACAAGATAGTGATTTTGAGGGTGAGATAAGCATCATCTAAATAATGCAATGCACTACTCAAAATAAATTGATGACATGAAACAAATCGCACCACTCCAGCAGCTTAAACTCTGCTAGAGAAGAGGAACACAGAGGAAACAAAGCCCGCTGAGAGCACTGGAGGAGGTTTTAGTAAACTTTACTTTCTCACTCCAACACTCGTCTCACTTCCTCTTCTACCTTTCTGACTCTGAGTAACAGTTCCTTCCATCACTCTGTGACCTCTAACCTGTAGAGGCCTTGCTAGGGGACCTGGCCAGCAGGTTGAGGCCAGGGCTGAGATGACTTTGGGGGGGTCTCCAGCCCTGTCTGACCAGGAACATCCGTCACCGTCAGTGACCACAACCAGAGCTCAGTCTAGCATATGGAAGGCATTGGTGGTGGTGGAAGGGGGAGGGGGAGGCAGAAGGGAGCGATAAAGACTGATGGGTAAGAGGCTCGTGCTCCTCTATCATAATTTCACAGGCCTGGGACTGTGAGACAGCAGCCTCTCACAGTGGGAATCACAGCTGGTTTGGGAATGGATGGGAGATGGTACAAGAAGAAAAGTAGGATGCTACAGGAAGTTGGAAGGCAATCAGTATGGTGGACTAGACGCTGCCACAGACTGAAGCCAGCAAGTGAGTTGACAGGCCGATTGAAATTGTACACAACAGCATTTGAGAAGCACTTGAATGGAAATTTATTGGGGGGATGCTTAGCGAGATGCAGGGCGGCTTTCCTCAATTTCTGTGCAAATACAACTCTGTGCGGGCATGCATATACATCGAACACAATGTGAGGGCTTATCCTCCGAGAAGACATAATGTAGGGCAAAATATATACACATGCACACACGCACAAACACACATGCGCACACATGCAAATGCAAGTGCACTCAAAGCCACACACGAATAAGTATTTACTCTTCCTTAAGTAAATACACAGCTACACATTTGGAGTGCACACGCAAATGCACACATACACAGGTGCTTTCGCAATCATGTGCACACGCACTTACACACAGATTAGGCCACTGCTGGGACTGAGGAAAATGGCTTTAGGGGACCCATGGCAGTGGCTGTGGTTCCCTGTCTCTGGCTTAGACACATCCACGTCGATAACTAATCCTGACCTTTCCCCAGCCACCAAATTGAAAAATAAGAATAAGAAAAAATAAAATAGATGGCGGATGCTATCGAGACGGCCTCTGCTGCTTCCTGCGGGTGTGAGAAGCGCTCCATCTATGGATCGAGAGGAGGGGAGACGGAAAGGGACAGAAGACGGGGATGGGTGTTGGGTTGGGCCTTATCTACTTTTCACAAGGTCCCTTCACATGGGCTGAGAGAGTAATTCTATCCTTCCTTTGCCCCACTGGGCCAATCTGAACCTGGAGAGCCAGTCGTGAGGTAGATTTCAGTCCGTCATGTCCGTCTGTCTTCTAACCACAGATACAAAGCAAGATAGGCGAAATGGACAGCTGTGCTTCGGTTATATGTAATAGGTGACCTATACAAATCCAGATGTTGCCCCATGGTTTATTATATAAGTAGAATCTAACCTTACCTATAGCAACACACACAGACGCAAACATACACACACATACGCACTCCTTGCTCTGTCATACCTGTTAGAGCTCTAAATTACCTTTGCCACAACCATGGCGAGTGTTGCCAAGCATCTCGCTGTAGTGAATATATTTGGTTACATTACCCAACCACCCATGGGGTGGCAACCAAGGAGGTGATGTGCTCCCATTGGGCTCGCTGATATTTGATTTCATCAAATACTTTGACCCTGTAGCAGGATGGGTCCAGCCATGTGTGTCCACCATCAGAATAATTGACATATTAAAGGCCATTACGATCTAGGGAGTATTGTATATAGGAAGTCCAAAATATGAACACTTTAATAGAGGATACAGATGAAATTTTGATTGCTCCTGGACAGTCAGTGATTGTGCAAAAGTGAATTTGAGGGGACGGCATGCAACATATTCCATGTGGAAATGACTAAGCCATATTAGTTGACAATAATAGGAAAATGAAGCAGCAGCAAAGCACTTAGAAATGGTGCAAAATGAAACAAGAGAAAACTCATTTGAAAATAGAAATGAAATTACTGCACTCACTTGCTCAAATGGGGCCGTTTTCCTGTTATACCCACACAAAAAGAGACAATATAATTTGCGAGGAATTTCTGTGCTGAAATGACCGTGGATTCATTCCATGCTTGTGTACACGCAGTCACACAGAAGGTGAAAACCTTCTGAAGTGAATACACAGGGACAAAAGTTTGCACAAAGGAGATGCAGATGCACTTCTACCTATTCATGTCTCTGTTGCTCACATGTACATATACATTTTGGGTGACTAAAGAGCCGTTCATTCCATGTTGCAAAGCATATATGGACCTACAGTAGGTACAAACATACATCCCAGATTGTTAAAATAGACTGATATTCCCACAATATCCACTAGGGGGAGTGGTTGGTTTCAGTCTCAAAGAGCCTGCTCCGAGTCTACTCAAAGTGAATCTTCTTTTTGCAGTGATGGTGCTGTGTTAGGGCCCCGGTACAGGTCATTGCAGCAATTTTGGGTCAGTAGTTGAAGCAAAATGTAGATAGTAAATGTTGAGATTCAATGCTAGGTCTTTGAGCAATCCCAGTCTCCCTCTAGGATAAAATGTCAGTGGTAATGCAGGAGGGAAGAAGGAGGAATGGTGGGCCTGTGAGCATTGAGCTAATTCGTGAATGTAAATGAAGGTTGTGTAACATTCAGTCACAAACACGAGGGATGAATAAGCAGCAAAATATACATTTTGAGCATGCAGATCCATATCCTGGTCTTCTGTAAACAGAATATAACAAAGCAGGCAGAAGATCAATATGCACACAATAGCATTCAGCGCACAGCGTAGGGAGAAAAACTTTCTTATATAAATGATTGGTGCAGCACACAACAAAAATCACCATTCCTCCTCTCCTCACTCCCTCCTTCTTCTCTGTTTGCAGATCAACAGGCCACACCTGTAACTGCCTCTCATTGCAAAGGTATCGGTGCGTTGCACCACTGAAATCTGTCCCCGTCTTTTGATGCAAATAATACACATTTGTAAGACTCATTAGTCACTCAGTGGGTAATGGTGCCAGACGGCGCCGGAAAAACCACAAGGGCAGGTAAAAAGAATGGGAGAGATTAGAGTCTTAACTTCTTACACACAGAACAAGTGGACATACAAAACTGCTCATGTTTCAGATGCTACACACACATGCGCGCGCGCACGCATGCACGCACACACACACAGACGCACACAGACGCACGCACGCACACGCACATGCACACACACACACACACACACACACACACACACACACACACACACACACACACACACACACCTGCAGATTTATGCGTAATGTAAAGTAGAAAATAGCAAGCTTGATAGTTGTTAAATTGCAGAAGGCATGGAATGTTAATGCTGGAGATAAACCGCAAAATTGTGTGTTTTTATGCTACAAATCTACTGGGTAAATAACCTAAGTAGTCCCCTTGGACAAGATGATGTATTCTGAATACATTTCCAACCATCAGAGTCGGACTGGAACTGGGAGTAGCTATCATAAAAACATAATACATTTTCACCTTTATGATGACCTTTTTGTCCACTTGCAGCATTGTAACAAGCTGCACAAACAACACTGACATACACCATTATCACCTTAGAAAGTTGATATGGCAAAGACGTTAGCAAGCCGAGTTACACATTTACATAGCACGCATTTGTAGCCACCTGGTAAATGTACATTCAAAATTCATTCTACTTTTAATGATAATAATAACAATCATGATAATAATAATAATAATACATTTCATTTAGAGGCGCCTTTCAAAGCACTCCAGGACACCTTATAACACACAGTAAAAGATTCAATTCAAGCACAACGGATAAAATACAACATAATCAAGTGCAAGGCATAAAATATAAAATAAATTAAAATAAATGTAATTGGATAAAAATAAATATGATTAAGCGTTGGTGTTTGAGTTGAAGAGAGTAGGCAGGTTTGAAGAGGTGTGTTTTGAGGTGTTTTAGCTGCGTTTTGGTGAGGTGTTGTATGTTTCTTTCTACACCAAATGACTGGCTCTTTAGCTGCTAAATGGCTGAGCTACATGTAGCAGCAAGTTGCTAATTTTATCTGTTGTTTGGTGCTAAATAAAACCCTACTTTATCTAGCTAAAAGCAATCACAATGAAATTTTGTGATAGGGAATGACATTCATGAGAGCAGTGAGTCTGAACCAAAACAGTGAAGTTACGAGCTATGAAACCAAACTATGAGCTGAAAGACGCCAAGTGGAGCTAAAAGGAAGCAAAGATTTGGACGATAGTTCAACAGCTCGACAGCTTCAAAACAGCTTATTCTGATGACACCTGTACAGCTGCTGGTGTACAGTTGGAGGTGAGATACACCTAAACTAGCAGCTTTTAGAACATTTTTTGAAATTAACATGCATCATATGTCCCGTAATCTGATTCATTCAAAATCATACGGCTGAAATGAGCCCTGTTCAGAAGCAGAGGAGGCAACAAGTCGAATGAAAGAGAATGTTAAGTGCCTCATGTCCAAATGCAGCTCATCCTATACATCATCCAGCTTCCCAGGCTTTGTCAGAGAAGGTCACTGGAGCAGCACCCTCCAGTGGTGATGTTACAGCTATTTTCTGCTGTGTTTTAGCTCCTTTAAATCCAGTGTTTGCCTCCAGCAATCCACAGCATGGCTAATTAATCGGAGTAATTATTTGCTTAGGCAGACAAAGTGAGCGTTTTGTCTGTGTTCGGCAGTTTTTGACAGAAGAACATTGTGTCCGGATGAGGGCACGGGGACTGGAGCCCGATAGCCAGGGGAGAAAAGTTGGGATGACGACTCACTGATGCAAGAGCTTTTTTTTTTTTTCCCTTCATATTATTATTCTTTTGGTGTATGTGTGTATGAGTGTGTGCTGAGCTCATTGTGTCACCTTCAGTAGGATTTGGGAATCTGGAGCCAGGCAAGTCCGAGGCTGCAGTGATCTTTTTGGGCTTGTCGAGTTTCATGAAGAGATAGACAGACAAAATGTGAATTTCCTGAATTTGGCAGGCACACTGATGATAACCTTCATACATATACTTTCCCCAGCGCTTAACCATGGCAAGAATACATCATTAGTTCAGGGTTTTTTCAACCACCAATCCAAGTTGTATCTTTGAAGCAGAGTGAAAAATATTTGGGATTATGAAGTGTGGAATCAGCCAATATAGAGTTCTCGGGATCTGTGGCTGGTAAAGTTCTTGAGTTCCTGGAAATGTTACTGTGATGGAAAAGAGCCATAAAAAAAAAATCAGATGCGATAAGCAGGACAACTGCCAGGCCATAATGAAGATGACAGTAATGATTGGGTGTGAGTTTGGGCATCATCGGTTGTAATGGTGGGAGGTTATCCCCTGGCTCCATCAGCTTGCAGACGGCCTTTGCTGCTCACCACAAGCGCATTTCCTCTTGGCTCAGCCAGAGCAGTAAACGTTACTGACGCAACCGTATATATCCCTGCCCATTACATCAACTTCACGTATCAATGAGCAGAAATAAAAGCGGCATGAACTGTACATTTAGCAAATCTTAGCAGGGGTCACATAAACAAGCAGTCACACGCGCAAACACACTAACATACTCGCACTCTCGCTCCTGCCTATATTGAACAGGCTCAGGTCCTTCGAGCTTTCTAAATCTGTTCATCTGTCAAAGTGTCAGAGTCTATGCATCATCTCTGAGTCGTAGGCGCACACATACACATACACACACACACACACACACGAGACAGAGCGCATCCCTCAGAAGCAAAGCAGAAGGCTTTACCATATTTTAAATGAAGCAGGCTTGCTGAGATATCAGATTGCTCTCCATCTTATGGGAGACGGTCGCTGCTCTTGTGTGCGTGGGAGTAACAAAACATGAACTATTTTCAGGGAGCCTGTGGAGCCTTACAAAACCAGCTTGTTAATACCAAACAAAATTAAAAAAAAAAAAAATTAAAAGGATAGAAACAGATTCATTTTTCCAGAGTAGTCAAAGTCATACTGATGATACTGTGTAGAAGAAATTTATTCACCTTGTTCATATACTCAAAAACAAACACAAGACTTTGCAAAGATATTCTTCAGGCTCAATTTCTCAGGCTCAAAAAGAAAAATCTCACTTACTTAGAACAAATAAATACTCATCTCTGCCGAGGAAGTGAAAGGATCATTTCAGTTGCATCATTATAACGATGTGCAGATGCAGCAAAACAAAAAAGGAACAAAAAAACAAAACAGGAGGGATCAGACAATCAGACGAGTTTGCATACAAGCCACCAGTGTAGCAGATTAACTACCCATAGCATTTTATTTGGAGTTAAACTAGAAGCAAGTGCACAGGAAACATCAGCAGTAGCTCCCTTATTACACCAACAACTGTGGAAAGATAAGTAATCCAGTGTGATAGTGGGCAAACTGCTGACGAGGATCATGTGATAGGATTTTTTTTTTTTTGCAATGTTTCCTTGTTCCCAGGTCACAGCAATTAACTTGATGAGTACAACGATAAGTAGAATGTTATTTCCGATAAGAGACTTTTTGCATGCTGAATATAATGATGTCCTTCTGTCACGGTTCTTAAAGTAACCCCACTTTTAAAGTACTTGAATGCAACAGAGAGATGTTCAGCCACCACGATTGGTATTCCTCAGGGGGCCTGGATGTAAATGGGAACAGTACACGGTGTACGGATATGATTATGGTTCAGAAAAGGGCACCGAGCCTCCGCACAGGTAAGGGCAGTCATACTGTAGGTGCAGCTATAAACAAAAACTGATTCTCATGCTAGTTAGAGGAAAAAGTCATTTGCAATATTACACTGTCAGTGGAATCACAAAAGCACACACACCGTCTGTTCCTCCCATCGTCTTTCTGCCCCTTTGTCTCTCTCCCTCTCTCTCTGCCACACACACACATATACACAGTTTCTGACGGCCATAACTCAAAGGTCACGGGCGCCCTGGAGCGTGTAGTATCTTACCACACCTCAGCGGTCCAACACAGCTCCCAGGTGAGAAGGGATGCTGTGGGCTCAGCATGCTGATGCAAGCGCATCTCCTGAAAACAGAGCGGAGGCAAAGTAATTTGTTTGTGTGTCATTGTCTTCCATTGTTGGCCACTGTGTGTATGTGTGCGTTTTTGCGAAACCACGAGCTTTCCTACGCTCCCCGACACCAGGTGCTTTCATAGGTGGACAGTGTCACGCCCCGAACAAAAACACAAAGCGCTACAATCGCTCTAATTGATCAAGCCGTCGTGTTATCTCCAAATCGCCTCACAGTCACAGGGATGTGGCGTTTTGACAGGCATCACCTT
Organism: Seriola lalandi dorsalis; assembly: GCF_002814215.2. NCBI lineage: Eukaryota > Metazoa > Chordata > Actinopteri > Carangiformes > Carangidae > Seriola > Seriola lalandi. The sequence goes on along the minus strand of NW_019525216.1, from coordinate 395,010 downwards.
TCCCCACGGACGCATCAGCCACGAGACGAGGACGGGGTGGCGGTGGACGTTCAGAGAATTCAAAGTTGTCCCGCTGAGGTTTTACATCAAATGTTTGATGTTATCTAGATGACAATGGATTAAAATTGGAAACGCAGATATTCAGAGATGATCAAATGTCGCTGGAAACCCACTTGTGATCCCACCAACTTTGGATCTAATTTCTACCCCACTGCTTTTATTCCTGCGTCCCCTCGCCTCTTTCTCTAGCTGCTTTTCCTCTGACTAAAAAAAGAAAAATGAATGAAATTGTAGACAAGGTATGCAACAGTTATGGAGAAATCCATGAGGTAATTGACCATTGCCTAAAGGAAAGGGACTGTAGTCAGAGTAATACTCCCTAAAACTAAAAATAAAAGCACAAAAGTGTCAGAAATGGATCGAACAATACAAGAAATAAAGCATAAATCTAAACTCTTGCTTGTGTAAGCTCAGCAGCTAAATAGGGTCGTGTTAAAATTGACTGTTTTTCTTATCATAATTATAACACTAGGACAAACTAACATCACAACGTGATACAAGAACAATGCTGTTTCTTCATTTACATGTGTTCATGCAGCTTTAGCCTCAGACTTCTAGCACAATATCATGTATGTATCAATCAAGTTCTTTTGCATGGTTCTAATTTGAAAGAAAAGAAACATCTGAAAAGAAATTATAGTTATCAACCGACTCATGGAACTAATGTTAGTTAAATTATGTGGCTAGCTGCAACTGTCAGTTTTCACTTAAGACCTAAACAAACAAACACAAAAACGTTGACAGCTAGAAATGAGAATCCTACTTTTGTTTGTCACTGTCTGAAAACAAGGACCCATTGTTTTGAAAATCACTAAGAATTTTGAGTGGTAAATGTGCCGCAGTTATCACTGGAAACTGTGTCTGGGCCATACAAAAGATTGGCAGGAGTAGCAACTGTAAGAAAAGGGTGCAGGGCTTAGTGAACAGTCAATTGGGCTGTAATAGGCGATTGGAAAGATGTCCAAAAAGTTTTTCACAACTAACTTTTCCCTCCTTAATCCCTCCCTTTTTTCTTTGTCTTGCTCTTTTTTTTCTGAATCTTTGATTGCCTCTCTTACCTTATTCTTCCTCTGTTAACTCTCTCTTTGGATCCTCACACTCATAATCACACCTGGTCTTAAACTCACTTCCTCTCACTCCTTCCTTCTCTCCTTCCTCGCCTCCTCTCCCCTTGCGAGTGGTAAGATGAAAATGTGTGTTTGAGGGGGTGGGGGGTGGGGGTTTAATGTCAGCCCAGGCCATGATCCGCTCTGAGGAGTTGATTTGCTGCGGCTCAGCGCCCCAGAGGCCGATTAGCATTCCGCCGCTAACTCCCCAACTCCCTCATACTGTACCGTGGTACAACCGTACGCGTCTGCCTCCGCTGTCCTTTTCTCGCTTCCTCATTTCTACTCCAACAGTCATTCCTGCCACCCCATGCCAATAATGAGCCCTACAAATATCACTGTTACACTCACTTGCAGCTATCCCGGAACAACACTATTGGACTGAGCACTGCTTTGCCAGTGTGGAAAAAATTGTCAGCAGGGAGAAATGGTCTTTTCCCTCTCCACGGCTGAGTGTGAGGGTTTTCTTATTGTGACTGTATTGGCTCACCCCGTCGGCACAAAAAGCTCAGATGAGGCTGAACTTGTGGCCGCCTTAAAACACTTGCCAATCTCACTGGCATTGAGGCCATGCGCGCTGCTCCGGGGGTTTGGTGCCTTTCCTCTCACTCAGTGAGACAGCTGTAATGATAGGTGTGCCAAGGCAGCGCAGCGACATCGATCGGGAAGAAATAACCAGATTAGCCCCTCATTGGGTCTGGGACTACGGATAAAGCTGCAGAACTGGGCGTCAAGATGCACTGGACCAGATATCGAAAGATAAATGACAGGGTTTCGATGGAGTTTTGACTGCTGTGGACAACAAAAAAGCAATGAAGTAACAGTGAATCTGCAGAAGTAACCGGTGGGAAAACACTGTACCTTTAAAGGTCACTGTTAACTGTTAACTTCACCTTTTCCTTCCAAAAAGAACACAACCCAAACAGGTCCTTAATTTATATTATTTTGATGCTACTGACTAAAAAACTAGTGCAAAAGTCCTTCCTGTTTAATTTGAGTTTGTCTCTTTGGATAAAGTAAAACAAAACAAAAAAAAAAAAATGCATTTACCTTCTCAGACATCCTTGCTTGAGCATTTGGCAATTCACCGTCAGTTATGCAAGACATATATCTCGTGGGCAAATTGATACGGAGTGCTCCTTTATTGAACTAAAGCAGGAACAAACTTTAGTTTTATTGAATACACCCCAGGTGCTCAATAACCGTCAGACCCCATCAGATGACAGAGGCTCTCTATTGAGCAACAGAGATTAAGTTTCTTGACTTGAGCCTCTCCAGCTGAGAACAAAGATATATACCTGAATAATGTCGAGAAGAGAGGCTTAATGAAAAATAAGATAAAGGAAAATGAAGAGAGAGGATATATCGGCATCTTATTGGCATCTGGCAGCACTCGCCCATTAATGTTTGTTTTGACGTGTTGAATAGGATGCAGTGGCTCACAGAAATAATCCTAATAAGGAATACAAATGTACAAATGCCAGATTCAAGCAAAAGTGCTCAATCATCTGCATCCTCCCTTCAGTTTCCACGCACAGGTGCAGTATGCGAGCGTACCGGCGTTGGGGCCGGGGCATTAATTCACCTGAGCACTGTTGCTTTATTCTTTCATACATCAAAATAAGAACAGAGTGTGTCTTTTTCGTCTGCAAGTGTATATTTACAAATGAGTGCTTTTAATTTAAAAGAATGACCCAATTCTTAGGTGGTGTCAAAGACATGATGACTAATGCTTTGCCTGGAGACTCGCTGCAAGTGATTGGTTTTCTATTGCATCAAAATCAGAGATTCATAGATCATGATAAAGTGGCGCGACCGGGACAATGCTTCATTAATGGCCAGAGAGGGACGCAGGCTCAGGAGTGTTTCTCAAGTAACAACCTTTTTTCTTTTCTTTTTTTTTCTTTTCATCTGCAGCTCAATAAGGCTGTAAAATAAGGCCGCCTTCAACTCGGACAAAATTTGAAGCAAACACAAGGTGAAAGGCACATTTTCAACAGAAACGGCAAACTTGTATTTATTTTGGAGACATACACAAAGTATTTGCAGAGGTACATTTCTTCTCGGAAAAATGTAAAAGCGCATGTAGCTGTTTGCTCCAGGAAAGTCTATTGCCTAATGCCCAGTCTTTGTCTTCTTGTGGACGTTTTATTTTTCCTCCAACATCGCCAGAGCTTGAAATCCATAAGGCGGAACCCTCTTGATCTGTGCCCCGACTGTCTTTATGTGTCTTTAATAAAGACGCTGTCCTCACTTCCTGCCTACTCCCTTCTGATTCACAGCTCTATTTACAGTTCCTGCATGGCCCTGCCAAATCAGGGGGCCTTCAAATTGGGTAGTTAAAGGAGCTGCGGGCAGAGAAGCGCATTTTATCACCAGATATGCCCAGAAATCAATGCACGCTCTCAAATGGCTGTCTCTTTATGGACCGTCAGGGAAATATGAGTGGAAATGGAGAAGAGCGAGGGCAGTGATGTGATATGAGTGAAGGCCTTCATTCCTGAGTCTTGCCTCCCAGTTCAAAACAGACATTAACACCAAGGGTCCCACTGGTTAAAACTCCCCTCTCTCTGAGTCCATTGTGTGCAGTCGTGCAGGATTTTGCACCTGATTACTAGACGTAAAATCACAAAAAGGAAAGTTCACGAAGATGGGTTAAGACAGAGGATCCCTGGAATTCAGAACATTTACAGTCAAGCCTATGGTGTGATTACAACCAGATAAAGAGTATTCCAGATTGCTGTGGCTGGTGTAAACAATACACAGAAAGGTGCTGGCAGAAGGAGATGTCAGAAGAATAGAGGAGAAGGAGAGAGCCACTTACTTCAAACTAATGCAATGCAATAAACCTACATTTCTGACATATTGCCACTTTTCAGCTATATTGCCAAATATTTTCAAATCTTTGCCAAACAACAGGTAATGGGCACCGACACATAAGAAGAAGAAGCAGCTTTCCTGAAGAATTCTATGAATGGAAGGCAATTTTGTACAATTTCACAGATATGTATATTTCTGTCTGTGTGTCTGTCTGTGTGTGTGTGTATCTTTTCCCTCCTTTCAAAGTAAATACCATGGTATGGTTATGGTACTATAGGAGAATACTTGCCAGGCTGTTGAATTAGTCAACAAATCCTCCGAATTCAATGACAGAATTCTGAACTGCCCTCCAGCATTTTCTGATCCTACGCGAGACAACATCATTAGTCAGTGCCGTCTAAAACTGCTATAAACCACTGTTGCAAAAAATAGAAGCAACATCTTACATCTTACACAGCTACATAGCTATGGTTAACATTTGGCTGTGCTCAGCTGCAAAAGCAACACGGTAAGGGCTCGGGAACGTTTGGGAACAATTGTGGTTGTAGCACAGTCCGATAATAGCTTGACCCATCCAAACATATCATCCACCTTCCTCTGCATACTTTGTGGTTACATAACAATGCGACACCACTTCCTCCTTTGCATATGTTGTTTTTGGTCGTCTGGGAAGAACAGGTCTAAAATTAGTCTAACATGTATACGTTGCTTCCTTTTCCCTCGAATGACTTACGTTAAGACATTTATTGAATGCTTAATGTATGCAGTGAGCTTGCTGACGCTGGTAGAGTAATCTGTTTGGCAGTTTTACTGTTTGTATGTACTAACAACTGTGCTACATCAGCACTTTAGAGAGTTTTTAAAGTCAAAGCAGTCTAAATCACATCAATCACACGTGCCATCGCTCCACATGAACACCTGGAAAGTGTTCATGTGCTTGATCTGTGTGTCGCCACTGCTTAAATACTGTTGCTTCAGGCCTGTTGAACAGGCACTTTGACTCTGTGGCAACTTGCTCTTTATTTAGAACCCAGTCTCCCTGGTTCAGACCCAAGGTCATTGCATCACGCTATGGATGCTGGCTGCCAACAAAGTAGCCTATCAGTCATCAGCCTTAATGAATAGGGTGCCAAGTAAAAATAGATACAAAGACAAGCAGTCAGAATGCAAGCTTTCACAGGCAATGGTGGCATTGGCACTTGGCAACTTGCACCTCTTATTATCAGCCCACATAGCTGTGTCTGCTCATGTCCAAAACCGTTATCTTTAGTTTGTTGATGGTTATTTTAGTTTCTGTGCCCTTGTGGGATCAAGAGTATCCTGTTCCCCATCAACAGAAGCTATCTCAAATAAAGAAAAAGTCAACAAGGATTAATTTAAAAAGGTATAATATGTAACTTTTCCACATTAAAATGTCTAAAGATGACTAGACCTACATTATATATTTTTTTGTGTTGTGTACTTACATAATTCCAAATGTTTCCAGCAATTTTCCAACATAGACAAATACATGATTTTAAGCATAGTAATGGTCAGTTTCATATGTTTTCCTGTCAATAGCGTCTTATCCCCTTTGCACATGCATCAGCACTGTGGTTGTCTGCCGTAAGTGGTGTGGTCAAAAGTGTCTTTTTATACAGTTTTAAGCCACATTTTTATGATACACTTTTTTTTTTTACATCTTGGCCGTTTTTTAACTATATTTTAACTGGATGAAGGATTTTCGTCATCAGATGTCTGGACCTTAAGCTATCAGAGAACCAAGCTGAGCAAAGGTTTGGCTCCCGGTACTTCCAAGATCTCCTGTGTCTGCCAATGTCAGAGAATCACTGATTTTTAATTCTTTTATTTGGTGTTTCTACTGGTTTTAATCACCTGGTCTGTTTGTTTTGGAGAGGAGGAGACTTCTGTGGATAATTCGGCTGGCAGTAAAAACCTCCTGGACGTTTGGATCTTAAGTTATCAGAGAAACGAGCTGAGCAAACGGCTGGCTTGCAGCCCCTCTGGGACGATTTTTAATGTGAAACTGCTTTAATCAGTGTTTTGACCGGTTTTAATCACCTGGTCTGTTTGTTTTGGAGAAGGGAGACCTCTGTAATATTAATTCCAGTATCACCAAAACCTCCTGAACGATTGACTGATACTCCCAAAGTTTGTTTACAATGAATAAAAAACGGCTCTTTGACCCAGTTAAACCTTGAACCCAGAGGATAGACAAAGTAATATTGGCCCTTTCCCAAAGAAATCAAGCCTACAGACTTCCTCAGTTACAAAGATGAAATGGGCAAATGCTTGAAATGATGTTTAAGTAACAGGTATGCAGGTGAACGATGCTTATTGGTAAAACTCACTTAATAGTAAGCAGCAAACTACATTCAGGATTCGGAAAGTAATATACCTTGTTGCCTCCACGGGCACTGCAGCCTCTGAGGATCAGCTGTGTCCTGAAATAGTGTCCTTTTACAGTGTCGCCGCTTCCTTTACCGAACCCACATTGGTCCTTAGGCTTTAGAGGTATAGGGTGGCAGATGGCCGGCCCCCTCGCGGAGTGGCTCCACCAGCTTGGACTAGCACACATGTTCCCTCAGTGCAATTAAGTCTATCTGACCCCTCGGAGCCCCCTGCATCAGCGGGGTGTTTCCGTCGCGCTCCTCCATGCAGATGCTAGCACCGACGTGTTCTAGGTGCAAACCCTCGCCACACGTGTCACACTGTGCACATATGGCTGCTCCGTGTTCAGCATGTTTAATAATGCTGACATGTTTTAGGAGATAACATTAAGGCAGCGGGAGACTTGGACTAAATTGACCATCCGTATGACGAATAAAGCTGTTAGGTTTCGGTGTTAGGGATGTGCAGTGTGCATGAGAATGCAGTGATAGAGTAATAATATATTGCAAAGAACATGACTGAGAAACGCCGCTCATGTTCATTCTGGAGTTGTTATTTGCTTGGTCATGCATGGCAAAAAGTGCTTTGCTCACTTGGAGCTCTTAAATCAAATTCTCTTTTTTGATTGAAAAAACAAATCACTCGCCATTTTCAATCTGACTCTTGGAACAGCATCCCATCTCTCCCCCTCCGTCTCTCTCTCCTTGTCCATATGTACAGTAAATATATCTCTTTATTTGCATGCACAGACTGCGCTGAGGCATGACAATAAAAAAAAAAAAAAAAGCAGCTTAATATATCAAAAAATCTGTCTGATTTATTGGCATCTGAAGTGTTTGCTAGCAACAAAAATCATTCCCATGCCAAATAGTCTTTGTAAGGCTTGACTGCTATTTACTGTCATGCGTCTCATTTTAGTGTTATGGGTGATTATGATGGGGAGGCCTGTGCAGCCATATATTAGCATGCGCTGAATGAGCTGTGGGACATGATGCCCCGTGACTGTGAGGTAAATGAAAGCGGCTTGCTTATGCAGATGCATTTACAGCCCGACATGAACTGAAAATAGCCTCCAACATTATGCAGAGATGCAGCACTGTGTAGCCGTCCATGCATTTGGTGCGTTTATGATTTATCCATCAATCCATGCCTCCATCTGTCTCATGTAACTGCACATCCCCACCTATCAGTCTGCAAAACGAGCTTCCTGAAGTCCCTGTCAGTCATTCTTTCTATCCAACATCCATCCAATTTGGAATATGCAGAACAGCTGACCCATTTGTTGTCCCGATTCCAGCAGAGGAACCTGAACGCACCAGCGTGGGTAAATTCCTGTGGTTCACACTGTCCTGCTGCAAGGCCTAGGTCAGACTGGGCCTTAGCTGCCCTTTCCATCCAATTAGGAAATGAGTTAAAACCCTTCACTTGTGCTGGGACAAGCTGACAGACAGACAGACAGACAGACAGACAGACACACACACACACACACACACACACACACACACACACACACACACAGAGACACACAGGTGCTGGCCACAGCATCTGCCCCATCAACCGCGCTATTTCTTAATTTAGATCTCAAGTAGGATAACCGGTCAAAACACACATACAAACACACTGAGGGATAAATAGACCGTCTGTCTCCCCACTTCCCCCTCTGTCTGCCACATGGTGCAGACACACATCAATTGATTCGGCTTCTCTCTTCCCGTCTCCCGTTTTCTCTCTCTCGCTTTCATACACACACACACACACACACACGCGCAAACACACGTACACACACACACACACACACACACACACACACACACACACACACACACACACACACACACACACAAACACACACACGCAAACACACACAAGCATGAAGTCCCTCCCCTGGGGATGAAATCACTTACACACACACAAACATACACACACACACACACACAGACACACACAAATATCGGGTGGCTTGTTGCTGGAGTGGACAGGCCTTTGTGAGATAACGGGCAAACGCAGCCTGACAGGCTCGGCTGGGCCATTATTGAATTGCAGTGAAGACTATATTACTTTAGAGTGAGATAAAAGACTACATACAAGACGGATGGGTGGGGGACATCAAACAAGACTGTGTCCAGATTGTGCCAGGAGTAATCCGGCTGAAGGCAGCGCTGATTTCCCCCAGGCCAGGTGCCATTTCTACTTGAATAATTCTTATGAGGAATCCAACAGCAGCTCCGCCTTTGTGCCATCATTTGTATCGTCTTCTAGATTCCTTCCATCATATCCTGTTCTTCTTTTTTCTTCCCCCCCCCCTTCCCCCGTCCCGGCCTTGCCCATTCTTCTATCTTGTTTCTTGGATTGCTCTTGCACAAAACTCCCGATGTTATGATTGGAATTCTTCAAAATCATTTAACTTCATGTGGTGCATCCTCGGGCCGGGGGATGTTTCTTGACTATGAATGGAGTGGGAGGACCCCTCGGGGGAAATACTTGTGATGGTGTTTGGGAGGTTTGGCCAAGAATGCAATATGGATCGCAGGAGAAGCCATCTGATGTTGAGGAAACATTTGGCACCTTGAGTCATCTGCTGAACTTGTTTGCAGTCAGGAGTGTCTTTGATCTCTCGACAAAAACAGTGTAAACAGATGCTTTGTGTTTGCTCACTCTGAACATCTTAGGCTGCAAAAAGGCTGACAGGTATGATGATTATAATATTGTGAAGTAAGGTGATCATTACTCACTTCAAAGCGGAAATTAACAACTAAAACAAACAATTCAGAAATCGCTATATGAAGCACAACAGCTTCCCTCTTTTCCACTGTTCTATTATCTGTTACAAGGTGATAGCACTCTTTTGTGGCTGGCAGTGCTGAATGGCATTGGACTTGACAGTAATGCTGGCATGTCATTAATCAAATATATATGCATGGAAATCATCTAGGCGCCTTGCCATTGGTTACGCTCAGGTGGCAAGGAATAAAAGAACTGGGGTGAAAAGAGACTTTTTCCACCAAGATCCAATACAATTCCCACAGAATTAAAAAAAAAAAAAAAAAAGAGAGAAGGCTGGGTCCAACATAAATCCAGAGTCTACATTAATAAAATATCAATGCTCAGTGATATGGGAAAATCGATCTAGCTCAGCTGGTTCTCAGAATTACAATGCAGAGTCATGGCAAATGAAGAATCTCCAAGTTGTGGACCTGACATGTTTGTAGGATGCCTTCTGAAAGACTCAGTCATGTTGTGGTCAGATTTTTAATTCATTACTAACATGTACTCTACTGGATGAGTCTTTACAAACAAGAACCCAACAAGAGAAAGTTGTAGTAGATCCCTACTACTGTCATGCAAAGCAACAAACACCTGTAAACTGCTTCCTGTTTGTTCCTCACATTAACCACAGCACTGTCACCACATAAAACTTTCCAACGCTGATTTGTAACCATGAGAAGTGGTGTCATGCTCCTGTTGGGGCGTCGGATCAGAAAACACTTATGTGTCGTTCAAACATATTTTCCTTGTCGCTGCACTAATATGCTCAAAATAGTGATGAATATTAAATAGAAATGTTTTTATGGGGCTTGATGTTCAGGCCTTCAAGTTACAGTATATCTCAAGGAGACCATCTCTGCATGATATTCTGCATGCAATACAAAAGGTTTGTCACATGCAGGTACCTGACAAAAATGAACCATTACCAAATAATAATAATAATTAAAAAAATCAATTTTTGCTGTACACAGAACAGTTTAAGATTCAGGACACTATGGATTAAAGTCGACTTTTCTGCATTCGACACTGGATTGTGTTCCCTATTCATCTTGTAGTTTGTGTCATTGATCACCCATTACAAGCCAAATGCATTGTGACCATTGTGGAAGAACAAGGTAAGATACACTGGTTGTTCTCAGTTGAAAAGTGGTCTGGGTTTGTGCATTACCCCTCCCACCAAACACTCCTTCTATTGAGGCGCTTTGGAGCAAGACAGCCCCATTGTCTTATTTATTTGCTGACGTGATTCACAACACGATAATAATAATTAACTGAGGTTATTAATTTTTAATGAGAGACCTAAATGGTAAAGCCCCAAGGGCCTATAACCTCTGGTTTTAATTAATATGTGGTGGGTGCACATTAGGCTTTCAATTAGAGTGGGGGGAATGGCCAGGCAATCACCGAGCGCTTTTAATCCATATGCTCATCAAGGGTCTAAGTCATGCCTTTCTAATCAAGCACTCCAGACCTGAAAAGAGCGAAAACACATGTCTATCAGTCATTCAGTGAGAACAGCTAGAGTGATTCTGGACTTCAAGAAAAGTGGGGTCTTTTAACGAGCTTGGCTTAAGACAGTAACGTGGCATGAAACGGCGAGGGAATTCAGACGAGGGGGAGGGAAAGGAAGGGGAGGAAAAAGAAGGTAGAATTCGTCAAGAGGAGCTGGGAGGGGAGGTGGGATTAATGATATGCAAATTAGTCCCCATTTGTTCAAATGCTGACAGCTGAAGCGCCGCTTTGACAGGGGACACCGTCAGTCCAACAAGCCCAAACAAACACTTCCCCTGTTTTACCACCCAAGCAAATGGCTTTCCCTGCACCAAGATGTGGCACAGTCTGCTGGCTCGCCGCAGGTGACTTCATGCCATTCAGGAAAATGAGAATCCCGTGCCATGAGGAGACACTTTGTATGCATGCGTGTTGGACAAAGTGTGTTTGTACATCTTGTAAAACAATACCCCCACCGCCGTCTCATCCCAACAACACGCGTACGAACACACACCTTGGCTGAATCATTAACTGACCCAGGTGTCCGAGGATGAAGCTTCGTTTTGGAGTTCGATTTTCTCAGGTGCTAGTGTGGAGTCTTTGCTCTAGAGGAAGCCATAGTAAGCCGAATACTAATCATCAAATCTTTTTTCAAATGACTGTTAAGTGGTTTCATCACATTCAAAAATGAGTAAAAACATTAATTTTATGCTGCGCGCAAAGGCACAGACGTCAGCTGTAGACCTCAAGTGCTGTGGAAAGTATCATTTTCAAATTGCATCAGAAAAAAAAACAAAAAAAAAACATGCAACCCTACATCAAAGAACATAGCGGTGTTGAACAACTGGAATTACTGTGAAGAATTAGTGAAGAAAAAGAAAGAAATGTAGACGGAGCGGTGACACGGGGGAAAAAAGCGACTTATACACAAAGAGGAGGTCGATAGATACATAGACAGGTAGACAGAGAGATCGGGGGGCGTTGTGCAGCAGCTAATGCACACCAGCAATTATGGGCCATCATAATCACAGCATCCAGTGACAACATAATCATAGCACAATCAGGTGGCGAATCAGAGGCAATTTGCAGACTATCTCTACAACTTGGTGGGGCTGGCGAAATTCCCCATTTGTGTGCAGCAGGCTGAGAAAGCTTAATTATCCTGATGAGGGGGTGGCAGAGAAGGGACCAGCGACCCCAACGCGCTTCAAGCCACCTATGTGACAAACGGCGGCAGGCGGAGGAGGCCTCAAGACACCTGTAAGCGGTCTGTGTGCATCTCCGAGAATTCCTCGTGGTAACACGGTGCAACGAGCAGGTGTCAAATTGATCCTGATTGAAAGGACGAGAGCAGATGCACTATTTGTAGCTGGTAATTTGTCGTCTGATTTCTCCTCTTCTGAGTGTTTGTATGTTTTTTTTTTGTTGTTTTTTTTTGTCTACAGCACGTATGTTTATGTGCATGTGCGCTTAAAGAACTGTGATGATGAAGTGCAAGAACATCATTTCTTCCTGCTACAGAGGCTGATTATCTTGTCAAGTTCTGGCTGCTGGCCGAGACGTGAAAACACTGATAATCTCAGAGGGAGTATTTATAATGTATTCATTTATGGGGAATGCAAAATTTGAAATCTACAAGGAGACAAATATAACTGCAGAGAAGGCTCACAAAAATTTTCTGTGTTCACTGAAAAATGAAATACCTTTGGGTTATGTTATTAAACTTAGAAATGAACAACAAGGAAACTGAATTAATCTCCACCAAGAAGGGGAGCCAGATAATTGCAGTTGAGCAAATTGAATTGGAATGTAAATGTTAAAAATGATCCACATGCTGTCCCTGGGTTCCTGTGAACACAGGCTCCGAATTCAGTCTGCGCCTCTCCTTTCCGTTGCTCAAATATGTGGATAACAACAAAATTAATTATACATATTAATGCTTGCCTGCCAATTTTTCACGCGCATCTTCCTGAAAACGGCTTTCTTCAAAAAGCACCCGTCCAGAATTTGAACTAACTAATCTCTAGTTGCCTGGGGAGAGAAAACAAGCGCTTTGAGGGAATAAGTTACATTCTGTTGCGGCGTTTACACGTGTGGCTGAGCACAGAACTTGAGAGCGGGCATTTCAATCAGGAGCCATCAGAGGCATCTTTGGCAGATAAGAGGAGCTGCACAAGCTCCTCTGCTCTAAACTCTAATAGTGTGTTTACGCAGGAGATACACTCTGCATACAGTGGAACAAATCGGGTGGGGGGGCGCTACACTGAAGCCTTACAAGGAGGCACAGTTCTTACTGTACAATTTTCAAACCAAAAGGAAAACGTGTGTAATGTGTAGTCTTTTATAAACACTAAATAAAACACTTGATGTAAAATGTGAATCAAAGTAGTGTTGTTTTTAACACTATTCATATTTTACCTGAAAGAAAAGCATTTTTCATTTGGTTCACATCAGTCGATACAGTGATTGGCATCACAGGTCAGTGATTCTCAATCTAGGGGTTGTGAACCCCCCACAAGGGATCATGTGATGAGCCTGAGGGGTCGCAAGAGGAAATTAGTCATTGTAAATTCTCCTGCTTTTTTTTTTTTTTTTTTTTTTTTTTTGTATTTGTACATGCAGCATATGGCCACGGGTCGGACTCGAACCCGGAGCGCTGCGGTTAGGATTAAGCTTTAATGGCATGCACTCTACCAGGTGAACCACCGGAGCGCCACGCTGCAGCCTGCTGCATTTTCACACAGCACACAGAGCTCATCAGTCTACTGCTCATTGATAAACTTCTCCAATCCACTTGTAGGCTATAACTGGTTTGGTTTTACTTATTTTTGTTATTCACAGCACTTTGAGGACGTGACGTGTATGAAAATACGGGACAAATTGCGACCCGTATTGATTCAAAACTGGAGAAGATTTACAAATACTGGATGATCCCGTATTATACTGGTTGTGTGGCAACCCTAAGCATAGCAGCTTAGCATTAAGACTGGAAACGGGGTGAAAAAGCTAGCCAGGCTTGGTCCAAAAGGAAACAAAAATGCCTCCCAGCACCTCTAAAGCTCACTAACTCATGCATGGTTCAGGAGGAGGCGTGTCATCCACTAATTACAGGGTGATGGTTTGATCCCCGGCTCCTCCTGTCCACATGTCGAGTGTTCTTTGGGAAGACACTTAAACCCAATGCAACTACTTGGGCAGGACAGCTACTTGAGTGGCAGCTCCACCTCCACTCAGTGTATGAGTGTGTGTGTGTGTGTGTGTGTGTGTGTGTGTGTGTGTGTGTGTGTGTAAATGAATTTTTTCATCATTAAGGTTAAAAAATGTACGACATCAGTGCAGCCCATCTGACACTAAATTAACACCTCATATCTCTTATTTTTATGCACAAAAGCCAAAGTATAAAAGTGTCATGTCGTGGTTTTATGGGGGGGTTATGTGCCAGACTATTTCTTGGCCAGGTGCAGTAACTTCCTGGAGTCCGTGATGTTGCCAGGCAAGTAGCAGAGACTCTAGGAACTGACTACAAATAAGTACATTTCCCAAAATATTGAACTAATCCTTTAGGGGTCATAAGCAAAAGAGATTGGGAGCCACTGTCATAGATCATCAAATAGCCTGGCACTCTATCTCGGAAGTTTGAACTGCTTAATCTGTGCAAATCAGATAAAATTCAACTTTGATGTGTGGCTCTGAGCAGAACTTAGTTTGGAAATTACAGACTTTAGAAACAGTTGCAATGACTGCAGGGAGCTGGTGCAGCGCCCACATGCTCACATGATGCAGACATAATAACAGACATAATCCTCACCAAACCGAGTGAATGTTCCTTCACCATCATTTCAGTTGTGATGAAAATCATTTAACTGATATATTGTCATCTTTGCCAAGGACTGAAGCACTTTGTCTTAACTGATTAAAGGAATACATTAAATGCAGAGACAGGTAAATCCTGACAAGATGTCCCACTATACAGTGACAGCAGCTAAGGAAATGTGTACATCTTTTATTACTCAATAACTAATTAAAAGTGCACTAAATAAAGTTATGTCTTCAATGTCGTCAAGGCAGTTTGCTTTTGCTCTTCAAAACGCCTTTGTTATGTCAGATATATTTTCTGGATGGCTCCCAATATCCCTTAAGGCTTATTGGAGCGCTGCATCCACACAACTCGCAGAGGACACCCAAAGATAACAGCAAAAGTTGGACCTCGTCCTAAAGTGAGCTATTGCTGAGGCTGACCATGTTGTGCACAAGGGATTCGTACCCAGAGCATAACAGGTTTATATCACCTGGTGTAAAGATTCATTGGCGTGATCATTGGAATTGACTTTTAAGTGACCTGCTCGCTATAAAAATGAGGCTAATTACGCTGGGATGGGAGCGTGTCACCTTTGTGAAAATATCTCATCTATTGATGCCTTAATTTTAATGACACGTGTGACCTTTGTGAGTCACACCCTTGAGCTAGACAAATACAGAAGAGAAATGTCTTGGCTCATCCCTGCGAGCTCAGGGGATGTTCAGTCTCGCTGCAAGCTCGCTTCATCTTTTCCATTTGGAAAACCTCCTCCAGCACCTCTTTTGCTTCTTCACTAGATTTGTGTTGCCCACATACATTCAAATGTCACAAAGCTTAAAGAGTCTACCTGAACCATCAGTAGCGGATCGTTGTGAAATATAATGTTGATGATGGGGATAAATGTGTTAAGAGATCTCGGAAGCCACTGCACCACTGATGCTTATCCTCTGCGGCCTAATTTATGTTTATCATCACAAGGCTGGCACCCCCAACACATGATATAATGCATCTGTTTATGAGCATGAGAGGCTTTCAACATGATGTCTGGTTGTCATCGTAAACGCAGACAGAAAAAGAGACGGGGTGTAAGGCGCAGAACGTGTGGCCAAGGGCAACAAATTATACTTCAGCCAAAGATATTACAATCCTGAGCACTGCAAAAAAAAAAAAAAAAGGAAGAAGAAGAAGGCGGCTGATTTATTGGTGTTTTTTAAAATCCTCTTGCTTATTAACAAGAGAAAAATCAACAAATGGTGTGAAACCAGCTGAATTGATCTCAGATTAAGTCTCCGTTTTAGTCATGTAGCTAGAACATCATTCCTAAAAGAAATTAAAATTGCATTCAAAGTGCTCCTCCTACATAACCGCAGTCACCCCATACAGGGTTATTCCTTACATTTGATCAAACAACGAAGATTATACAGCTGATATATAGACCATATGACTATCCTTTGGTCACACTGCAGCCCTCTGACTTCCACTTTTCCCCATCATTCAATTGTGCAACTCCCACTTGTAAAACCTTGGGATTGAAAAATTTTAATTAGCAGAGATCTTCACAAAAATTCTGCCATTATCTGACATTGCATAGAATATTATATTCAGTCAATGAATATGTTTAAATAAAAAAAGTAAAAAAAAAAAATATATAGTCAAAAATATTACTTAAATCCAGTTACATTGTCTGTTTATCTACCGATACACTTATGGTCTATTAAAAGATTTATTGTGCCTCCATTTTAGTCAATCAAAAATCATTTCAAAGTTTACAGTATCTACACCCTCAACAAACTGCGACTTCAACTACCTTCAGTCTGCATCAGAGACTTTTAGACCAGTTAGCTTCTCCATCAATCTGAAAAAAATGAATCCAAGACTATCAGTTGCAATGCTGACTTTTTTGAACACACTGAATTGAGTAATTTGGCTTCACAGGAAACGTGATTACTTGGATCCTTTTGATTGACAGGTTAACAGTTTATCTTATCACTCAAAGGTCTCCTCTACATTTGCAGCTTATCCAGAATGTTGCCACAGGAAATACACTGCCTGTTGCCAGAGGAGGAGGCTGTATGTACTCTACTTTTGGGTGATAGCAAGTGTTGCAATAATACTCACAAAGCCTGTAGAAAAACACAAAATATTGGCAAACGTATGCAGTGTAGGCAACAGCTCGATAGGTGCGCGTTTCAACTCGTGCGAAAGAGTTGTGGTTATCCTGAGTTGGGCGTCCCCGCTTCATTATGCACACAGCGGAAACAGGAGCAAAAAAATAGGAGAAAATAACAGGAACCAAAGGAGCTCCTGTAAGTTTGGAGATCAGTCTGTCTGAGCTATCACACATACAGTACACACACACACACACACACACACACACACACAGAGTCTGTGCCTGTTGACAGATGTACTGTCAAGTCCTGGAACACGACTGATGGCTGTTTTTGGCTGAAAAACTGTGATAATCCAAGTGCTACAACTTATGCACAGATATGAGCGATGTTAAACGTGTTGGGGGGGGGGGGGGGGGGGGGGGGGGATGTTTAGCAGATATAGTAGAACAGCAAGTTTTCAACTGTACAACCAGTCAGTGTTTGCGTCCAGCAACATTATGCAGGTCACATTAGTGTTAATCGGAAAAATACAGTTTACCTTAATGTGATTCCATATATTGCTACACAGACCATTACAACAACTCAGCTTCCTAATAAATCTACAAGCCCTCAGTCAGTGGCCACCATCATTTGAATGACACTTCCGTGTTCAGGCAGGAATCACATCTACCCTAACTAAATTGACGTGGACCAGTTTTCCATATCAGAGGTGCTCTCTAGCCGTCAAGTATGTGTGTATCTGTTTGCATGTGCGTTTGTGTGTTTTTATAAGCGTGTGTGTGTGTGTGTGTGTGTGTGTGTGTGTGTGTGTGTGTGTGTGTGTGTGAGATCTCATTTCTGTATCGTTTCGGTGGTCTGATACGTGCGTGGGACTCAAGCCCACAGCGGAGAGTCAATCTGAGACATCTATTATGCACTTCATCAATCTTTTTGGACTCTTGACATTTCACTAGCTGAACAAATTGTCAGTTATCAAAACTCAATTTCAGAAATGACATGTCGAAATTCACTCCCCCAAGCCCCACGCCCCCCCGATCCCCTCCTCCACTCTTGCTCACTCTTCCTCTCCCCTCTGCATATACCTCTTTGCATTTACCAACATGCCATCATACAGTGTTTTCCCCAATGAATGCACACACATATATACACACACACACACTCACACATAATCATGCACATGTGTGCACATACACTTGAGAGGACAAATGAAGTTCAGTCCTCATCCCCTCTACTCCATCCCACCTTACCCTATCGCTTAAATAGCTTAGCGATGGTAGTTTTGTATGCAAAGAGTTAACGGCTGTTTGAGTTAATCGCTCCTGGGCTACTGCCGTTCCTGTGAGCAGATAAGGCTGTTTATAAATTGATTTGGTTATGCTTCATTGATAATAAAAGGAGCCAGGCTTTATTTACCTAACAAAACACATACACACACACACACACACACACACACACACACACACACACACACACACACACACACACACACAGAGCATGCCTTATTTGGATGCCTGCTATATGCGTATGTGTGGTGTATGTGGTCCGGCGTACATCTATGTAGGTGTAACTGAGGGTTAAGAAAGCTGTGTGAGAATGAGGAAGGAAAGAAAGAAAGAAAGAAAGAAAGAAAGAAAGAAAGAAAGAAGAGTAGGCCAGTGGAGTGACAGGGTCAACCTTGAGGAAAGGATATAGGGAGAAAATCATTAGAGTAAAGTAAAGGTGAAAGCAGGCAACACTGAAGGGGGCCTAATCCTTGTTCACTCCCGTTAATGAAAGTCATCAGTCACATTATTCTGCATACTAATGACGTGTGCGAGTGCAATGACACACACCCAAAATCACACATACATACATGCCTGTAGTGTAATATAGCACAAGGACTTTAGTATCTCATTCAAACAAACTTGCAGCATGATTCCTCACCCACATGACGAACTGTGCGACTCTCTGTTTGTTTTTCCGCAGATTAACATTTCAGAAACGGCTAATCTCACCGACTAATCTGAAACCTGTGTCACCTGCTTCGTGTTCACCTGTCACCTAATGTGTGATAAGCAATACTTTTTTTCACCGTGTGAACACAACAAATACGGTATTATTGGCTATAACAAGCCTCAGGGTGGATTTGAATTCAAGTCTCATACCTACCTTCCAGTTTAAGGTATATACAGGAAAAAAAAAACATCCAAAAAGTTAAGGATGGGAGATAAAGTTTTTGTACTGTACTTACAATACTGCTGTGTGGTGGTGTAAAGATTGATACAAATTGGAAAACATCCAAACCAGTGGGAAAACTAGGCTCTTGTGCTGCGTGTGCTGCTTTTCTCCATGCAGGATAGACCTCTTTCACAGCCGATGGCTCTGTTATATTCAAGTGTCCCATGACAGGGAGCCGGCCATGTACCACACCACGATCCTGAAACTAAAGCAACTAACTGAAACCTGTTTTTTTTCGACTGTGACATGTCAAAATGTCTTCCATAAAAAGGGGCTATTCCTGGGGGTGGGGTGGGGGAAAGCCTGTGGAAGCCAAGCTAACTTGGTAATTTGCAAAAATGTCACATCAGCTCCTGGCTATTTAAGTTTTATGATCTGGCCTAATCTGCTCTGATTAGGCTGCCAGGTGAAATGAGTTTCGCAGAGATATGCAGGCTACAACATTGAACATTGTTACCAATAGATAGATCACAATACAGGTTTTTGCAGCCTTGTTACTGAATCTGAAGGCTAACATTTCACCCACCAAATTGATAGATTTAGATACACTCCTTACTTAATTTGTCCTCTAATTTAAATCGCAGATTAACCAGTAGCCTTCAGCCATTTAACATGATAATGTAAGTACAGCATTAGTGATACACAATCAGAGATCCCAGCCAAAATATAGTTGGCAAAAAACAATCTTTCCAACCATTTACCGTGAGCAGAACATGCAGGCGCTGTTGGGACCAAGGGAACTGACGGTTAGTTATTGGATCGTGGTCAGTGTGAGCATTAGCAACCAGCGCTACTTCCACAGCACACCGAGCACACTACGTCAACCAAATAGCATTGTTGAAAGTTACTTAGCGCATCACTGCCCATGTTGCTGTGGTTTCAGTCAGAAACTCATGAACATGTAAAAACTTCTAACAAATCTGAGGTAGATCAATACTAAACCGCAGCTGAATTGAATCATAATGATCAAGACTGTAAACTGCAACCTTTGCTTTACAGAGGTGTCTGTATTTTTTTAATTTTTTTTGTATTGGATCATGGACACATCTTCTCATCTGAGAGGTAAAAGCATACACCCTGAACGCCATATAAAGAAATAAAAATGAAAAATGAAACACTTTTTATTTCAAATACAGATGAACAATGTTCAGAGAAAAGGTGTAAGAGAGATGACACACATTTCTCGCAGGCATTAACTGAGATGATTATACCAGCTGCATGTGAGGTGAACTCTATTTAGTGCTTTTCAATCTTCCTTCAAGCAGCCACAGTGTGAAATTTAATTTAGTCTTGCATCTGTCCATATAACCTTGACAAGTTTTTGGAATCATTTGATTAGTCTCCACCACTTAAAACTGGTCTAATGATTTAATGACATTAGTGTTCCTTTCTTTAAAAAAATAGAAATCACTAGCTACAGTACTATGTGTGATCATGTGTGTATGTAGGTGGGATATGTAAGAGAGTTGTTCAGGGGAAGGTTGTCACACTTCACATGAGACGTAGCAAAAGTTTCATCTATGGAACGCCATCGAGATGAGAAGGAATTTCACACCGCAGCCAGCCAAAAGCTTCCACCACAACCTGGCAGCACTGTAAAGACACAGTGGAGTGTTATTAAGCTCAAGTCAACTATATTGTGCAGCAAAAATATATTTAATTTCCTTTTGCTATTTTTGTGGCAGATTTATGTTTCCACTGCAAATATCCTGACCTTTCCTTGACACTCAATATAGAAGCATTCCCCCTCTTTTACACTAAAAACTGGTTGCATGGGAGGTACAGTAGATTACAAGATGAGTAGCTCTGCTCGGGGGACACTACTGGCTCAAGATTTATGATGATCGGGAAGCTCATCAGAGAAGAAGGAGGGGGAGGAGGAGGAGGAGGGGGAGAGAAAGAAAGAAAAAAAAAGGAGAAGAAAACATTGACTGAGAGGAAAAGTTCCAATAATCATAAACATCCGACTCGTATTCCCAGAACAGTAAGTCCTATGCAAAGCTCATTAGCATTCAGCGGACCCACCAGATTACTCGGGGCACTCTGTAATTTGCAATAAAAAATAAAGATGACGCCAAAACAAAAACAAATCTGAGCTGATACAAATTAGGAGGAGCGCGCTTGGTTAGTCTGTCAAAGCAGTAAATTTCCTCGCGCCGCGTGAAAAACTCAGGTCGCCAGGCCCGAGCACAGGCGGGGGGAAATTAATGAGCTGTCTGTTTGTGTGACTTTATTCCCCTTGTATCTCCACCATTTTGCCTGGACAGTGTATCAATCTGCCTTTACGGTAATGATGCTCCGGTGCCGGAAATTCTTGCATTAAAGTGATTGGATTCATTTTGGTCGTGAAAAAAAGAAGGCTCTGCTGGGAGCTGCATCCTCCTGGGATAGGTGCACAACCAGAAATATTCTGTTCTTTTTGGACTAAACTGCACATCTCCTGCTTCCTCGTGACTGCTTTGCATGGTGAAGACAAAATTTCACATTTCACGCCTTCCATCCCCCCCTCCTACAATCTTTAAAGAGTTCCCTTTTACTCCAGAGTTGTTATATTTATCACATCTCCACAGTTGGTCTCAGCTGGTTTATCAGCTGAACCAGTGATGTCACCCAATCCTAGGATGTTATAATGAAGCCAATCCTTTTCCCTGATGCCAGTGAGGATCTCTCACAGCATGGAGGCTCCAGCTGCTGGCTGACACCCCGATAAGCCAGACCTCTCACTCCAACGCCTCACATCCCTCACGCTGACTCATCAGGCCTTTCAGCTTAAGAGAAAAGGTCTGGTGGGTGATGCTGCATCGGGGCTAAACGTCACCTGCCCGATCTCAAAACCTACCTCACCTCTGTTTACACTGATTCAAACATGCTGATATGGGAGACATCCAGCAGAAGGAAGAAAAAAAAAAAGTTGGAATACAGACCAAAATAGGTTAGGGAATGATTCGCTTGCTGATGCTGCACTAACGTGGCAGATGGGAAATGAAATTGTCAGCTCTTTCCGCTGTGTCCCTCTATCTGTTCACCCATCCATCCGTCTAGTGATCCAGCAGCAGAAAAAGCAGGGGTGAGAATGCGTGCCACCTAAAGCTTTAAGGTCAGCTCTCATGCGACATCACCCTGCATCCCCAAAGACCATGACTTGGTTAGAGGGTCCCATCCTGGCAGGTTGGCCTCTCTTCATCAGCGTGCAGCACATAGCGTAACGCTGAGGGACTGTCATACGCTGGACAGCCATGTCCAGCCTCTCTGCTTGTGTATGCATTAAGCAATTTCCTGTTACTTGTAACTGTGGGGAAACATGGGTTCATGTCTCCCAGAGCTGCATGCTGACCTGCTAAAGGTGCTGTTCTCACTTCTCTTCCTCCGTTTCACTTGAAGTCGGTAAACCAGACACTGAAGAAGTCACAAACGGTTGTAACAATGCAAATGCCCCAAAGACAGCTACTGTAACACATCTAGGCACGTTTTTAGGAAATGAGTCATCCTGCCACTTTATTCTAAAAAGATGTGTGACAAACAACAAATTGAAATCCCAGTCGGGTTTAAAGAAATAAGATGAGAAGACAACATCTGACATTTTCACTTTATGAGGTTGCGGTAGTGACCTATTTAATCCAGTAGACACAGAGCAAAATTAACATTTATTTGGAAACATTTTTACTGGGCACCTGACCAATGTCTTTCTATAAGTTTCCTTTTAGCTCTGTTTTGGTCTCTACCAAATCCTGACAGTCTTTAACTTGCTAGATGCTTGAATTTCGTCATCAGCTAGCTGCCGACTTTGTCTGTCTACCGTTTGGTGCTGGGCCCTGTAGTGCTGCAGGCAGTGGCTGCAGCAAATGTTAGGCTAGCTATAGGTGATCAATAAAATACCTCCAAACCATAATTTGGAGACCCATTAAACCACAGTGACTAACTTTTCCATTTTTACATGCGGTAAACGCAGTAAATGCAACATGAAGACGTGGTCCAACAGTCCAACATTGACACTATGAGTGACACCTATAACATTATGCACGATCATTTAATCTAGTGGAGCTTTAATTGTTATTATCTGTCTGTCGGTAATACAACACTGATTTGATACATAATATTTGTTTAGCATGAATCCAGATGTCAAGTTATGTGCACGTGTCTTGCTATTCTGACAATATGCATTCTTTTCAGAATTTGTGCATTATCTGTTTCATTAATTTCCACTCATTTCTAATATGGAGCCGAGTGAAACAGTTGGACAGCCAGTCCTGGCATTGTCACCTTCACATAAATCCCTGACATGGCTGCCTAGAGATATTTACAGATAGAGAAGGCGTCAGGGGACGGCAAAGTGCTGAGATAAACCTCCCCTCACCCCTATTCATTTTTATATCTGAACCCATAAATAAAAACATATACATTCATATTTGCCAAATCGCTATGCCTGAGATGCATGGCTGGCGACAGGAGGAGGAGACACAAGAAATAATCCATCATGCCCAGAAACTGAGATAGCAACCCTAAACCTCTGTGGAACCCCAGGCTGTGTCTTCTGGCCTGAGAAACAGGACTGCACGGATGCTTTCTATAGGACCCTAGAGCAGCTCGAAGATTATGGGATGAGGGAAAAAAACAAAAAATACCCTGTTCGTCTGTTCCCCAAGCTTGGCTGAGGTTCTTATTGCCGACCATGTATCCATTACTGCCTTCCTCTGGTGCCCCCGCGTCAATACGGCCCAAAGAAAATGTGGCTTGGCGGCACCTTCCATTGACAAAGCATGTCCTGGTGGGTCGATAGTGTATTAATATGGGACAATGGTGCAAGCCACGTGTGGCTCGCACCACTAGGCCATATCGGAGTCTCTAGCACGCCCAGTGGCTGTGTGAATGGCCTTCAGCTCCACCGGGGCAGTGGACACTTCTAGTATGTGTGCGTGCTTGTGTGTGTGTGTCTGAGCTAAGACCGTTTTCAACCCCAGAAGTCCCAATAACTGACTACCAGACCAAAGAGAGAGAGAAAGAACAAGGGAGAGAAACATGGTTCATCGCTAACAATGCTGCTGTCTGGCTGGGAACACTGCAGAAAAAGCATGCAACAGAGAGAATGAGCTGCCTTTTCTGATCAGGTTGTGGGTTTAGGAACATTTTTGCACAAAAAGTTTGCTTTTTGCATTTAAAAGGTGTTGTGTTTTCACTCAAACTAGGCCTGTTCTTATAGAAATGAGTTAAAATGAGTTGGAACTATATATTTTTTCAAAGCTAAAATTGAAATACAGCCATCCAAAACCGACTGAAACGATACAAATGCATGACAATAAAGTATTATCTATTAATTTGTCTTAAGTAATCCACAAAATTAAAGCCAATTTCAAAGTAAAAACAGGATTCCATTTAGAAATGTCCATGTTGGTTTTAACACTGCTAGGGTTTATTTATGGGCTTGTCGTACCAAGCTGAGAAAGACCGTGCAGCAATGTTCAGTCATCAGCACGAGCTCGTTTTAGCCCAAATAAGTTTTGTCAGTTCAATCCATTTTGTGTATCTACGTCACCGTGTTGCTATTAGATCAGGACGTGTTACTGTGTCACTTTTGTCCTTGCTTAATTTGGTTAAAAGGAACGAGTAAATCATTTTTATCACGACGTCTGCGCAAATGCTGAGAAATCTGCATATGTGTGAACACCTGACTGCACAAATGCAAATATATAGAGTCACTGTTCAGTTTCTAGCATTGTGCATCTTAGTAATTCAGGAGAGTAATAGGGGGAGGCAGACAAAAACTATTCAAACCAACAGCCAGCAGACAACTGACACACAAAACCATAAACACACATGTTCACACACAGTTAAATGTCCTGTGTTGTGCATGCTTGCACACACACACATACACACGCACACATATACACGTGAGGTTTGGAGATTTACTAGTACAGATGAGGCCCTGGGAGTACCTCTGCCACCACAGCACTCAAATCAAAGCTGTCAACAGGGACCCTGGAGGAAGGGAGGAATCAAAAAATATCTCCTTGCTTTTCCTCCTCACCATGACCTGTGTGTGGAGATGAGTCGGGGTGTGTGTGTGTCTGTGTGTGTCGGTGTGAGAAATGTGTGAAAAGATGGGCGAAACCTATCAGCTAGCTATGTGGGAGACCGTCAGGATGCTGGCAGAGCCCGATTCACCTTCTCCCCCTCTGCCTGGCCATTATTCCTTGGGAAAT
This sequence comes from Seriola lalandi dorsalis, assembly GCF_002814215.2. Classification (NCBI taxonomy): domain Eukaryota; kingdom Metazoa; phylum Chordata; class Actinopteri; order Carangiformes; family Carangidae; genus Seriola; species Seriola lalandi. Next base: position 370,052 of record NW_019525216.1, on the reverse strand, counting down.
ATACGCCTTTGGATGCATGGTGGCCAGAGGCTTGTTTACTTGCTAAACAACCTTGGTAGCTGAGTGGCATTTTCAGTGATGCGGCGAGGAAGATTGACTGTCTGCCGGTGCTGGGTGGGTGTCCACAGTCCCGATGCATTCTTTACTATCCCTGCCAGCTTGCTTGCCTCCCATTACATACCAGCTTACCTCACAGGCAGAAACACACAGATGCCATTTGTGTAGTCATCTGTGAGCTTACATACACATATGCAAATATGCATGCACGCATCCACATACACACACACACACACTCTAGCCTATTTTCATCCAAATGAATTGGCTGTTCCACATGTGCATGATATCTATCCCACCCCTGGATCCAATTTCCATGTTGATGAAACTGTGAATTTACAGTATAAATGCATCTAAACATACTGGTGTGCGAGGTGTCTATTATAATGCAGCTGATGAGTGATTGCACGGTTTTCACCATGCCATTATCATTGTAATCACTGTAATCATTTGACCCTCTTTTGGCCATTTCAGTAAACGTGCAACCTTCATACCTGGCAGTATCTCTGTGTGAAGCGATGCAGGAATGACTCGGGGAACGGCGCAAATTGATTTAGGGAGGCAGGGGAGAAACGCCTGCCAGTTCGCTATCAAAGTTCATGCATTGTATTTACCCGAGCCCGATTACCTTAACAAGGCACATATATCACATAATTAATCCAGAAGATTACCATCAAAAATCCATAAACCAGCAACATGCTTCCTTGCGCTCTGCCATTAATTATATTTGTGGCGCTGAAAAGAAGAAGAGATTGAAAACAGAGAGACAAAAAAAAAAAAAAAATGGGAAAAAGGAATACACAGCACAGCCACACACCACATGGCATTTTTTAAAATTCACACACCGACTACGCTGCAATTCATCACGTCATCAAGATTGCTTTGCATTATTGGCATATTTTCATGACACCATGATTTGAACATATGGGTCCCGGCATGAAGATTTAAGCCATAATACAAGGTAGCATAATCGCACTCTCGCTAACACAAACACAGAGACCTGTAATACACAGGTTATGTAGAAAATATTACGATAAAACATCAATGAGATGATGATGATGATGATGAGATGTGTACATGCAGCACAAACTATGCTCCGATTCAAATTCAAATCAAGGCTGACTACTCTATTACTGATCAATTTTTTTTGTCAGATTGTATGAATTCCATTTTTGGTGGTGGAGGTTTCGAGGCGCGGGGGTCGATTTCTAAAGCCCATTATTTCCTGACTGACGGATATAGACATTGTCAGCTAGGCCTCCAGGCGTAGCTGGAGGATGGTGCTGGGACCCATTGCCTGGCTTTGATTCCACTTCAACCAACCTGCTCTCTCTTCCCAGACATTTTTTTTTTTTCCCCCCATCGACCGACTTTGTTGCATTTTTGTCTCTCAAGGTAGGAGTACTTTAAAATAATCGTATCTCTTTCATAAAATGTCTGCCAGTGTGTGTAACATCTTTATCACTCCTGGTGTCGGGCTGGTTCTTGCTAGCCTTGCCTATGGCATGTTCAACAAAAGAGCGAGCACCCTGTCAAAAGGTCACAGCCTCGGGCACAAACAAGGAGACAAAGCAAAATATAGAAGTCAAAATCTTTCACACTAGGTAGTGATTTTTTATTTATTTTTTTCCAGACCTTCTCAAACCATTTCTTCTTTTTTACAAAGTCAGAAACTGAGATGACCAGTTTAACACAACAAATTCTAATCGGTATTCTTCTGATTTCCATTTTTATCTTCCCATAAGTGCATCTTTGCTTCTCTATGCCCTTTTCACCTGGTGTCCCAGTTTTACGTACCCGCTCTGTCATCTCCTCCTGTGCATCTCCATTTATTTCCCCACTCACGGTGTCTTTCTGTCTGATGCTAACAACTGACTTTTCGCCTTTGTGGATCTTATGCGTCTCTTTTCCTTCTTCTCTCGTCTGAGCATATCTTTGCTCATATGTCTGCTCCCCTCCCTCTCTCTTCGTTCTGCATGATGGTGATGGATGGGGCCTATGGATGAGTGGGTTGTGAAAGGGGCTGTGATGAAGACTGGCCTTGGAGGGGAGAAAGTGAGAGTGAGAGGTGGGTGTGGGTGTGGGTGTGTGGGTGTGTGTGGGTGTGTGTGGGGGGGCAACATGAAAAAGAGGAAAAAGTAGGGTACGCAGGAAGAAGGACAGATAGATTGAGAAATGCAGTGAGAGGTGGAGAAGACAAAAAGAGAAAGACGGGGAAAAAACAGCAGGATGAGTGGATGAAGATGATGATGGGTGTAGGCCTGAGGGCTTTGGTGTTAAGGTTAGAAGGGTGGAGTGACCCTGCCCCGTGCCTGAGGCTGTGCTTTCACAATAGATCTAGTCCTAGGCGGATCCAACACATGGTGATGAGGTGAGACAATTGTCCTCTTGACAACTCCTTTTGGCAACTGCAAGGCATTACAAGACTGTCGTCATGTAGACGACAGGTGCCTGATCTCAGGAGATATACCACTTTGAGAGATCCGCAACTTGTGCAAAGTCTTATCATATGTGCATCCCTCCCTCCCATTACTCAGATTCCTGGTTCTGTGTTCTTGGATTTGGGGCACTCAAGGGACCACTATGACCTGCAAGGCGAGGGTCACCTGACAGACAGCGACAGCCAAAGGCAACAATATGCTAATTTTGCATAGTCTCGCTAGATTGTGTACTTTGTACTGTACATAATTGGCAAGAAAACACAAATACAACTGTCCTTAAAATGGGTCTCCACAAAGATAAATGCAGCAAAGCTTGTTAATTAGGCTACCCTGTCTGCCTCTGTGTTCCAATGTAAAAATAATGATTATGATACAAACTGAATAAAGACTCATGGCAAGCCAACCTTATAAAATATGGCATCATACCTTTAAAAAGATATTAATGCGAACATAACTTTCAGAGTCAGACTTTAAAAACCGCATTCAAAGTATGACTTAACACCCCCTGAAAATTTTGTTTTTGCTAAACCTCCAGGGGAGGCAGTGAAGTACTGATGTACTCCAGGACATTGTGACATCACTGTTGGGTGTGGTTACATGTGCAATGTTTAAACCACTTTAAAAGTAGATGACCCATTGTGATGGGCACGAGCCTGGATTCTGTGCTGCCATGAGAATATAAAAAAAAAGAAAAATGTATAGGATAGTAAAATAGTGGCAAAAGCAATATAGTCTGCACTGAGGTTTAGATGGTGGATTTAAATACACACATACACAAGTTAGAAACCCACAATATGCACAAAAAGACACACAAACTCGTTCCTATAGGGCTACAGCTTCTGTAAGGACTAGGATATCATCTGATTTGTACAAGGCACAATAACGGAGAAAAATGCTTTAATATTGAATGAGGAAATCTGTTTGACTCAGCCATATATCTTTACATCCCATTGCATCCTACACATAAATGCAGGGATCTTGAGATGATAGGCGAATTGTAAAGGGCTGTGATTTTCGACTAGCATCATAAATACACCACATCCCATCCTGACAATGGCGTAGCCCATCCATCCACCTTCCTACTTACATTCTATTACCAGGCAAGGAAATGAAGGATCCCCTGAGAGACCCTAAAGGCGATCCATTTAGAGAGGAGGATAGTGGTACACTGGGAGATTTTTGACCCCTGTCACCCTTCTTGAAGCCTGTGGGGACTGCAGGGGGCTCGCATAGCTCTGTCACCGACAGAACCCTGGGGTCCTGACACCTGCACAGCTCTGCGATGTGACAACGGGAAACGGGGGGGGGGGCAAGAGTAGGTTTCTGATGGCAGATGTCTTCAAGTCCCACAGCTCCATGGCAGGTGAAGAGGGTCAAAATAGGTTAGATGGGAGGAAAATGGTGGTCAAAAATTGTTGGAGCCATTCAAGCGATGGTGGGACATTGGGATTTCCTACAGATAATTAGGCCAGGACTTATATTTATCAATGAGAGGGACTGACTGGGATATGACTGGTATTAGACTTGAGTCATTATGCGGGGAATAGAAGTTTTTCTTTGAAAATGAGTTCTATTGCCATTTTCAGACACTGAAATTAAGGACGAAATGTATCTTGTCTCTGTATCAACTGTGGCTTCAACACAATTAAAAGACCGACTAGCTCAACTAGTGACTTTGATGCAGTCTTTTGAACAGTCTCACTTGTCGTGTATTACCTTTATGTAAAACTTAAAGGTATATTCTTGTTGAAAATGATAATAATGACATCAAAATTTTAGTTCATCTGCCTCTTTAAAATGGCTTACACAGCCAGTAGCCTAATGTATCCGAGACACCCGAGTGCATGTTTGTGTGCCTGCGAGTGAAGCCATTTCCGTCAGCTCTCACCAAAGTCCATGTTGAAACCGAACAAACATCTATCAGTGGTGGCAGGCCTCTTCCCCTGGGCTTTTAGCCCAGCACCCAACTGGAGCTGACCTGTCCAATCTTATCTGGACCCCGGGCCCCCCCCCCCCCCCCGAGTGCTCTGTTTGCCTTCATCTCAGGGTCCCCAAACTGTCCGCCCAACCCCTTCCTCCCACCAGCCACTAACTGCCAACCCTCATCTGGGGATGAGGCAGTTTTATTGTTTCTGGAGTCTAAGAGGATACAGTGAACTGACTGACTTAACTGTATGTGGGTACTCAATGACAGAGAATGACTTAGACAGTGTCAGTGTTTGCGCTATTGATGAGCAAAATGGATGAGGCCTGATAAAGAAAATCAACCTTTTAATGATATATTGTGACTGAATTAGTTAATAAATATTTTATAAATTCTTTCGAGTGAATCCATGGCTCAGTGCATTTCCTGTATAATGTTGCTACCAGTGATATAAATTCTCCTCATGATCTCGTATTGACAGAGGGCTGCAGTAGCTACTGTATCAGTTATGATGAGGGGTCAAAAGTGCAAGCTGCTAATTCAATGTATAGTATCGGTTTGGGAAGAGGAAAAATAGGAAGAGAAGAGTTAATTAGCATTGTAAAGTGCATCTAGAGCTTGTTTGCGCATAACCTTGTAAGGCGTCGCATGTCTGTTTGCATGTTACACAGATAAATCAACTAACTGAATATGCAAAGAAGCTAGCAGAGCTATATCGGTGGCAAACACAAACACAACAAGAAATAAAGTAGGACGCAACGTGAGCTATTTATTAAACGCCAACGATAAACAGTGTCCATCAGTGCTGGCAGTGGGACGCACTGAGCCAACATACATCATCGGATAAAAATCTTGTCTTGTGCAGTCTGCAAAAGGACCATAAAGAAAAGCTGGCAAAAAAAAAAATTGTAACAGGCAAACAGGATTTATTATGTTATTATCATGATCAAACCTTTCTTGAAATTAAAATCTTTCCAGGGCTAAAAAACAATTAAGGATTAATTATAGGTTTTGGGGAGTCTTTTTGAATTATTTGTTGTGTTTGCAAAACTCAAACTAGAAATGAACTGAAACCTTTTCTGACAAGGTGATAATTTCCAACTAAGGGAATGAAAGCTACCCAATGTCGTTGCTGGCCAGCTTGCCAGAAATGGAATATAGCAGGTCATTATGGCTTGGCTGCTTCCTGGCTTTTCATAATATACTGCTAAATGAGATGAAAAGGTGGGGCGCAGGGTGACTCGGTGTCAGACCTGGGTTTGCGTGTCTGTGTGTGCATGTGTTTGTCCGTCTGATCACCTGAGTGTCAGGCTAAAATGTGGACGTCTTCTTTAAATGGAATGAGCTGAAACGGCGAGTGTCGACCCATCCCTTCTCATGCTCTAACATGATCTAGCACAGGTAAGCCCATTAGCATGGGGAAAAGGTCACTTTGAGAAGTGGAAATCAAATACAGGGATTTGGGCAGGGCCATTAAGCCACCGAGGCTATTAGTATTCATGCGGTGCAGATTAATGGAAAATATGAGCCCTACAGAGGGGCCATAGTATTAAACTCGATAAGAGCTGATTTGTCCAACCTCAGACATCCCTGTTTTCCCACACCCTATTTCTACTCTTTCCTGTATTAATATTAATGATCATATTTTTTTTTCATTTGAAGGCACAATACTGTCAGATTGCAGGATTTTGTGACTCACCCAGCTGCCACTGCGATGATTGGTAGAGGTGTGATTAATTGTCAACCAAGGGAGTTAACATTGCTATCCATGCGTAACACTGTCAGTGAAGCCACTGGTAATGACATAACTAAAAGGTCTGCCTACGTCAGTCTAAAACGCATCTTTCACATGATATTCTAGCTCTTTCCCCACAATTTTATAGCTTTTTAAATTCATAAGAATAAATTAGACATATGATGTGTAAAGTGCTAAAACTCTAAAGTTTGATACGCTTAAATCAGGTACTCTCCAATCAGTGGAAATGTATTTAGCTTTGTTTGTTGCCCATCTCTGACAGCCAGAACAGGTTTTTATTGGATGTGACAAAGCTCAGGTCGTGCAGACTGTATGCAGACGGTGCCAGTTGCCACTCCTGGCAGATCCCCACCCAACAGTGGCCATGCCCCCCCTCCTCTCCTCCAACTCCCACCCCTCCACCCTACAGTCGCCCCTGTACCCACAGCACACCCCGCCTTCCGCTCCATCTGTCGGCCAATAACCTGCTGGAGCTTGCCATGCCGTTAGCGCACCTGTGCCTGCCACCTCAAATAGAGCTGTTTGACGCACGCAGGCTGCATGCAACCACACACACACACACACACACCCACACACACACCCACACACACACACAGTATATACCTCCACACATGTACAATGTGTATATGCACATTCTTTGGCACATTCTATACATCTTGAAGGGCAGGCCGAAGTTTTGAGCTGAGAACTGTGCCCAGTTACTAAGTCATCCATTTCTACGAAGCACATCAAAGAAAAAGGTAGTTCATTGTTGCAGACAGGAACTTGCTCCCTTTTTATGTTTCTCTCTGATACGCTTGCTTCTTGGGCTGTGACCACAAGAGCACAATGGGACTGCCTAAGGCCACGGCCCTGCTCTGCCATTACCTTACACGGCCTATGATTCCATTCACACGGGGCACACATGCCACAGGGAGATGGCCACCTCTTTCCTCATTAGCTATGAAGTAATGGCTGTGGTCCACAGAGCCTTGCCCTCTATTCCCTCTGTACAACACCTGTGCCCCCTCGCCAATACATTTCCCAATTCCCAGCCCCCACCCGGGCGTGTTGAAACCTCTCTCTGCATCTCCTCCTGCCATCTGTTTACCAACACTGTCAACATACTGGCTGCTCTCTGAAAGGAAAGAAATTAAGTAAATACATAACGAAGAAATAACAGTAGTAAAAGAAGCTCAGTTCATCACTTGTCCCGCCTTGTGCAATCACAAGTTGTTGATTCAGCACCTAGCCCTGCTGCGGGATTTGTTTGAAATGATTCCATAGGTGTGTGGCTGAGGACTACTAATGGGAAGGCAGTCAAAAGTTTAATTATTTGGGCACTTGGATATCAACTCATTGCATCCAGTTGCATTCTCTTCACATACTTTCATAGATTAACTCCAGTTAATGCATCCCAACTAGGTCTTGAATGGCACTCCTCCAAACACAACTGCTTTAATCTCTCCATTCGGGCAGGAGCATGCCGTTCAAACATCTGTCATGCAGTTCAAATGTGACTCCAGCATTTTAAATGACACACACACACTTGAAATGACTCCACTCAACAGCTTGAAGTTTTTGAATCGCGGGAACATTTAGAAACTTAATCGTCACAAACAAAAATACCAATTAACTGAATCTATTTATATGAAAACACCATGATCAAGCCCATTACAGTCATATATAGAATCAGCAAAAATGAAACTAATGTGTTTCTATCTATGTGAATCTCCAAATGGCTACCAGTTCATAAAAGATAAGCTACAGTGTCTTTCACAGTTTACAGCGCAATGGGATGTGTGTGTGTGTGTGTGTGTGTGTGTGTGTGTGTGTGTGTGTGTGTGTGTGTGTGTGTGTGTGTGTATGTGTGACAGGAAACCCTCGAAAATACCAGGCACAATGGGTGGCATTTACCTCAATGGGAAGCTGATGCCTTAAAAGCCAACTGCTGAATGACAGGCCATTAGTAAAACATCTGTTCTACTTTCTGAGGAAAATGTCAGGACTTGAGATCAGCTGATGAGAATGAGAGTTTGATTTAAATGAAGGCTCACTGTCAAGAACAAAGCACCATAAAACGAGGCCTACTCAATGATCAGGCAAATCTGTAATGCAGGGTCGTGAGGAGACAAACAATGCACAGAAAGAGAACAGCTAAAGTCACTAGTGGCATCTTTATGCTTGCAGAAGTTGAATGGTGTTCTTTTCTCATCCTTTCACACTTTCTTAGTATGATTGAGAAAAAAAAAAAGGCCACAATTAGTCAGCATTAGTCATAAATGAATAATTGATTTAGATTTGAAATTCAGATCAGGCCACAAGCGTATTCCCGCAAGGAGGCCTTGGCACAACAAAAAGCCTGTCAGGGCAGAGATGTATGTTTAAGTAATACTACAGGAAGCCCCAACACAACCCCAGTGGAGAGCGATAGTACCACTCCATGTCAGCACAGCAGCCAAACCCCCAGCACCTCTTGGCATTCGCTGCTGCATTCATTTTCAATAATCAAAGAGCAATGCTTTTTAAAGAACTGAGATCCTGTACTATGCCTGCACGTCACTCGAACAGGGCTTGATGCAGTGCAGAGATTTATCATTGTATTTGCTCATTCAGTTAAGATTAGCTTTTGTAAACCAATGGGTACAGCCTCTATAAAAGGTACTACTCCTCATACGTGCCTCTTCAGTGACAGTTAAGACAAAAACTCAAGGAACAACTTTATACATCATGCATACTTTTAACTTGATATGTGTACATATTCATCTTGTAAAAGTGTCTATAGTTAATTCCTCCAACACACTGTATGCACCTCCATGCAGTATATCCATTTAGGTCACAAAATGCAGCTTTATATAAACAGAAATTCCCATGGAAAATATGCTCATACGTCAATGTTGTCTCCTACAAATTATTATTGTTTTCTTAAATCAACAGTATAGTACAACATAATGTATTATTAACTGTTGACTGAACATGACTGGAAAAATATTTGCTGACAATGTAGGCTATTTAATTTGTTTTCCTACAATATACAGTATTTGAGTACAATATCCACTAGTAGCGACTACAGATTATTAAAAACTCTTTTTATGGTTCTGGTTTAGACACTAACATCACAGGTTAAGGTTCAATAAATGGGTGGTTTGGTTTTAATAAAAGAAGCCCACATTGAATTAAAGCACGAGACAGGAGGTATTTAGTGTATTAACATTTAACTGAGACCACGATCTTTGCTTTTGTGGACTAAACCTAACCGCACACGGGACTCAACACTACTGACACAAAAAAAATAAAAATAAAACATTGCCAGAGGACATAATTTAGGCAGCAATTATGTTTCCCCTCAAAATGTAATTGGCAAAGCATATTTGTAGCATATAAACATAATTTCCAGGGTTAAAGGATGCAACTTACAGGAGACTGCAAAACTTGTTTAGAAAGGTACTATCACACAATTCACAAAATGTATCTATGTTGTACAATATATAGTATTTATACATAAGTGTGTACATCAGTGGCGTGCAGTGACTTTTAATGATAGGTGAACAGAGCCGAGCACCTCACCCACCCACCCCCACCCCTAACTCAGTGTTCAATTCATCCGTTAACTATACCATGTCAAAGACATGGACCACACAAAAACATACCCTTTCATGACAGCAGTAGCAGCATGTCTCTCTTAAATTCAGCACCTTCTGTCTCATGATTTTGTGCTGCCTGTCTTTCCTGTGCTTAAGGTCTTTGTCCTGCATCTTGCTGCTCTCTCCCTAGATACACAAAAAATACCTAAAAATCACTATCAACAGTGTTTACCATTAACTTTCAATGACACAATCCGGTGACATTGTAGAATCCTGTATTTTCCAGCATGAGTGCTGTTAACCTTTCTTGGATCATAGACTGGACTGTAGTTGCGAAGCACAGGGGAGGCGTGGGAGCTTCAGTCTTGAGGAGCTGTAGCTGTAGTTGTAGCACAAACAGTCTAAAGTGCACTTATATCGCACTGCTACATTAAGTCATGCTGCTAACTGATAACTAGCTAACTCTCTGCACCGGTCGCCAGCATCACCTCTCTCTCTCCAACTACACACACAATCTACGTACTGAGCTATTCCTGAAAGGAGCTGCTCAACTCCTCTAACAATACTCTGTCTCAAACTGCTTAAACTTACAGCAGATCTTGGACAGAGATGATAATTTTGAGTAATTTCCTCATTTACTTGCTACTGTTGCCTCTTCAATTTCCACACACGTCTGCGCATATGTGCAGTATTATAACTGATCTCAGAACAGTAGCAGCTGAGTCAAGGACAGCTTGATAAGCACACTGGCTATCACTAGTAGTCACCCATTAAAGATCCCAGTATTATCCCCATGCGTATGTGCAAGCGCCCTAAAAAAGGCTGCTGTTCTCTCTGCTTGCCAACCTCCTGCCTTTGTCAAAGGGATACGGTCACACCCATGAAAAAGACAAAAGCTATAAGTATGACCGCTGAAATTCAAGCTAGTTTCCAGAGACAATACCCCGCTGCCATGACAAGAGGGCAGCAAATTACATAATGAATGCACACAGGCATGAGATCCTTTATGTGACAGAACGCTGTCCCGAGATCAGATGTAAGCCAAGGAGAGATATCGCTTCTACTTTAGTATCGTTCTAATTGAGGTCTATTTTAAGCTTCAACTTGGCAAGCACTGCTTGCCCTGACGGCATGCCACTGCTACATTCTTACGCATTAAGCAAATACAAGTAGATGTATATACATATGCCCACAAAGACAACAGTATGTCTCCGTGGATTCCTATGTAAACTATATACAAATGTATAATAATATATATGTCCATACATTAAGTGTTCATCCCTTTACATTTGTATACTGGTAGTATGGCATACTGTAAATGCGTAATCTTTTTAAAGTCATTACAGCCAAGTATATGCATACTTTGTAATATTCTTACAATCCAATAGGCCTAATAAAAAGGTAAAGCATAATTTTCCATCAACTGTATTTAGGTCCTGTGTTATCGAAGCTCCATTTAAAGTCCTTTGGGATTATCGTTCCCTAGACTCTAATTTGATAAAAGTCCCATTTCTATTCATGACTCTCCTTTTAACTGGATGGATTTGTTTATGTAACTTAAAAACTTTTCTTAAAAAACTGTCTGCACATTCAATTTAAAAACCAAAACTTGCCTGTAGTTACTTTTTACTGTGAAAATGGCTAAGTGGGTTGCTCACTAATCTGTTCTGTTCATGTCTATGTTGCTGCTTAAAAAAATCATCTGAAAAGACACTTAATGGCAGTGGCATGACAGAGTAATATTCCTGTTTTACTGTCCTGTTTGTCACTGGCGACAATTTGCCCTGCAAAAGATGTCTTCTATTCAAGGACCAAATGTTCCCTGTGTTGCAAGATGACCCCTCGACAGACGAGTAATCACAGTCGTCAGCATTCGTGAGCCCAGGGCTTGGCTGAGCTTGCAGACAGAACCAACAAGTTTTCACTCAGTTTGATAAGACAGTAATACTGAGGAAATAACCTTGCCAGGTTACGCCTGTGCACTATCATTGATCCTCCACAACACCAAACAAGGAAAATGGAGACAACAGGGATAGAAACGGCACATTCTCCATCTCTTGTGTCCTTTTAATGGAGAAATGGTACTTTTCCCTCTTTGCTGTCCTCAGCGCAATGCTTTTCTCCCGCTTTTACAATTTAATAACTACCTCTATCCCTTATCGAAAAGGATTTTTTTACGGGTTGCCTGTCAGATAAAGGCCAGGGTTGTCACCAAACTTCTCTTGCTGCTGCGAGACAAAGTCTGTTTACTTTTTCAGTCATCTCTCTCCTCTGTCAGAGAAAGGAAATGCAAACGCTCTCTAGAGAAACCTCCTGGGTATTTTCTTTGCTCATCTCTGTACCCCATTCACTTACTTTCTCTCTTTCATCCACTTTGGGTAGTTAAGCGCTCATTGCTATTCCGTTGGTCAACACGAGGAGTGATAGACCTTTTTCCCCCCATCAGGATTCGGGAGTGGCCACTTGCAGATTGCTCCTGACACTGTCTGATGATAATTTAACAAAGCATGGCACTGATGAAAAGGCTTATGAGTTGGGATGAGTTTTTCCCCTACTCTCACATCATGTCCAACACTAATTGCTTTTGACATCTTGGTTGTTTATTGTGCAAGTGTCATGGCAGCTTGATATCATTTTAAACCCCCTTTGTCTCCCCCTTTGGTTTTATATTGGCACTGATCAAAATGTAGAATTAGCATACACATGTATACAATCACAAAACTACCATCTAGTGTGGACTAGTGAAAGTTAAAGGGATCTGATGTTATCAAATCACCTTGATGACATCAAGAGATTTACTTGGCAGACGGTGTCCAGGAAATACACTGCTGATTTGCATTATGGGAGGTGTAGGATGTAGTGTTTTGTGGTTAAACCCACAGTCCAGATGAAAAGTTGGGATAACTCTTGGCAGCCTGGCAATTCTTTTTCAAATCTGTCTCTTGTAAATCTGCCAACTTTATGGAAGGTCAATACCAAATCGCTGGAATGACCCTTTAAAATGACCATTAGCAGTTGATTGTGCACTGTCACAGCAACAGATTAAATGACCGGCTGCTTGCTCAGTGTCTATGTATATATCTGACCCAAGTCACCACTTTTACAGTTCCACTAGAATGGCTTTTCCAATCTGTTTCCACATCTATAAAGTCTTATTTTTCAGAGATGCAAGGAGCAGTGAGTTAGCTTTCGCTGACCTGAATCTCAGCAGCAAATCTACTTTTGAAATAGCAGCAACTTTGTACATTATAGAGTACACTTTGTCCCAGTTTGCAGAACGCTGCTGAAGAGCTACAGTATCTTAAAATACAGAAAAAAAAAAAAAAAACATACAGGTAACGTCTGGGCAATCCCCAACCTCCTCACCTCCTCTGTCAATCAATAGTCTCTTTCATCGGCAGGGGTTGAGCCATCATTAATAATAGCTGACACGCTCCTATAGTGGTAATAAACTGGGGGAATCTGGTATGTAATGGTACAGTAATGGCACCTGGGCAGGGTGTTACACACTCGACAGCTGCTGATGGATAAACCCTTGGTAAATAGATTTGGGCTCATCCAGGGGAGAGAGGAGCTAGTGCTTTTGGATCGAGTCTGTCTTTGAGAGCCATAGTGGGTGAAAACGGCCGGTACAATTGCCGGAGAATGGAAGGGGGCATGTGGAAGTGAGTTTTTCAAATTGGACAGTGAGGTGTCAGTGGGTGCCATAGATGGACATGTAGATTTTCTTTTAGCCCCATAGCAACAAGACGCAACTGTGTGTACGTGTGTGTGTGTGAGAGAGAGAGAGAGAGAGAGAGAGAGAGAGAGAGAGAGAGAGAGAGAGAGAGAGAGAGAGAGGATGAATGAAAATGTACTGAGTGAGTGCTAACTGGGGCATGTTAAGGCAATTGTCATTCCCCACTCCCTGTCGACACCATGAAGAATGATTTGCTGGCTGGCGTGCCATTTTATCTCCTCAAAACATAGACAAATGTGGACCCGAGGAGTGTTAGAAAGACCCAAACTTCTTCCATCACTTCAGAAGCCTGAAGAATATAGAATTATATGATTGATTTTTAGAGATGATGAGTTGTCACTTTAGACAGTGGGAATAAGAGGAGAGAAAAAGTTGAGCTAAAGATGAGAGGTATTTTTACTCCTCTAACTGACAAGCTTGAAATATGGTCCATTCTGGTTAACCAAAAGGAACACATACATTTCTACATTAGAAAGAATTCCCATTATTTCTCTCTGAGCCATGAAAATCAATTCTAAAATGATTGCTTTCAGTGACAATGGGGAGAGAGGAGAGAAAATAGTTGATGTGCCTTTGGCTGGTCCAATAGATAGAAATAGAGGTTGTTTTTTCCTATTCTATTTTCTCACGAGAGATGGTTGAAATGGGGAGTGTCTCACTATTCCAGTTGTTCTTTCTTCATTTTCTTGTCATTTTTCAATGCAGCCCTTTGTTTATTTCACAACACAAGGACCCAAATCTTAGCGCATTACATGATTTCCCTGCAGTTCCAAATCCAGGGGTTCGTTCCATTGGCTTAAAACCTTTTATCACATTATGTTGTTTTTGTAGGAAAACAACAAAAACAGATTCTCTCACTTCATTGGCAATGCTCATCAGCTTGTTTTGCATTGTGCTGTCTTCCCCGTTTAATGAAGCATTTAGCAGGAGATTAGGAAAGAGCTCATCAAGTGTCAATTTAACAGATTAAGTAACTTCTTAACCATGATAGAAAACAAGCCATTTTAAAGATCAGTTGGCATTACCTTGCTTCATGCCCCATGTCTCCTACCCCAAATCTAATGTTCTAGGTGTATTGAAACAAGCGCAGAACACTTGCTCTTCTGTCATTAAAGTCAATAAAACACAATAGACGTGTTAGAGACAATAACACCACCTATTTCCAAGACGTTGTCCTACCTATGCAGCTTTTTAGGAAAAAAGGTCAGAGCTGTATTGAAGCATGCATGATCCAAGAGAGATGTTCATATTGCATTCAGGGCTGTGTTATGACCCTTGTCTAACTCCCAATGACGCTGTTATGTTTAACACAGGCCGCTACAGTGCACCATGTCAAGTGCTTTCTCCGAGGGCAGAATCACTAACCCTTCGAAAGGCCACTTTCGGGCAAAAGAGGCAAGAGACCGTCAATTCACTTAACTGCATTCTTATTTCATGAGTGCTGGATAGAGTTTCATGTCTTGGTCCTGCATGTAAAGTGACCCGGCCTAGTGCTGTAGAGGCAAGCTGTGTCTAAAATAAGCAGTGGTGGAATTGCCTTCAGAAAGCCACAGGAGACCGTAGTCCCCTTGGTGATCTCTTCACATTGATACTCTTCCTACCATAGAGAGGCTTTCAAAAAAGGTAAGACCGAGTTCACTCAGGGAGATATACAGAGGGTAATGGGCTGGGTGTCTCTGGGTGCTCTGCATTCATCTAGGTTTATATGTTGAATATCTCAGGCCAGTATCGGAGGAATTACATTCACACCGGACAATTCCACACCTCACGATTAGCATCCAATGCCAAAGTTCATGGCCAGTGCTGGGCTCTGTATGTAAGGAGACAGATTGTAAAGGTGGGGGTGCAGATCAGGGCCTGTGTATCTTCACAGAGCTGTACTTATTCACCTTTTTATTAATCAAACACAATCTTTCTCAAACATTAACCAAGCATTTCAGTTGCCTGACCATAAAGAGGATATTTATAAGTTTTCTCTGCTGCTGAATGTGGTTGCTTGCTGAGAGCGGGTGGTGGTGATTGTCACTTGACAAGAGCTTCGACAATCGTTGTCTTTACAAGACGAGAGTTTATAATTCACCCTCTGAGCAGGGCTACGTCCACATGGCGGACTGGAGGCCACAGTGAGTCGGTATCGGAAAGTGACGACATGGGCTGGGGCTAGCTTGTTCGTATTCGAACTAAAGTAGAGGAAAAGATGTGATAGAGACAAGAGTTAACATTGGCTGGTAAGTATACAGCTGCTAATGCTAACGTTGGCTATGTAGCAATAGCAAAACTTAAAAATATCTCCTTTAAAATTATACCCTGCTCTGAACTCAAGGTGCTTTCAGACAGCGAGAAGTTGAGTTTGTTTTTTTTGCCTAAACTTAACCATACATTAACTGTATTATATTTACCATGACCTCAATCTTTCCTTAACCTGAACCATAGATATCGCAGAAAGCAAGAATGTTAAAAAACAATGGCAATCGACATAAAAATACATCAACACTGAACGTAATCAGAATCCAAAGTCAACGCCTTGTCTGCCAGTAGGATTGAGTGTCTTCGAAGTGGTATGAATGTTTGAGCATGTGTGTTTGCACGTATCGACATATGTGCGAGGAGGAGGTGCTAAGGAATTAAAATGCTTAAGCCACCGGAGTAGCCCTGGCTCTATAGCTCATTCCAGATATGCTCATCTGTTAAAGTGCTGGCGACTGACACCCTCAAGGAGCCATTGCTGCCTCACCAAGGGGGCAGCAAAATAAACGAGGCCCTGCCCGAAGATAGAGAGAGAAAAGCAGCAAAAAAAAAAAAGGAAAAAAAAAAAAAGAAGACATATAGACCCTTCACAGATGCATTGGTAAAACTACACCACTGTCACTCGCTTGTGTAGGAAAAAGGGACACATTTTGGTTATTTGTGCAACATATGGGAACAACAGTGCACACGGACAGGGGAATGTAAAGAAAAATGCTTTTGAGAGGAGGGCAGATGAACCCACAAACCTGTTTACTCACACATGCATGCACACATACAGTAAAAAGATGCACATGCTTGCTCTCTCTCTTTTCATGGTTTTTCTTTCAGTCTCAAATGCTCAGTGACCTGTCTAAACTGACCCCACATCTCCAATTTGACTCCTCATCCATGTGTGTATTAAACATAAATGAGATGGACTCAATATCTCACTCATGGCTTCTTTGACACTTAGTCACTTCACCACCACAACGTGACTTTCTGAGCCTCCTTAACCTTAGTCCTGCCACACTCCAGCCCCCCCCCCCCCCCCCCCCCAATCTTTTCAAAGATTATTCAAGGTTATTACTTTCTCCAAAAGGCCACTTAGGATGTGGAAATATGTTGACTCTCTTCGATTTTTGAAGAGGTTTGAGTGTATTTCTAATTCACTTGTGGCATGGTTCACTACATATGAACCTGCGGTGTGGCTTTCAATGGACCTGAGGGGAACACATTTATAAACTGAATCTTGAACCAATGGGTCTGGTAGGGGTGTATTTGCCTTCGAAAGCATTAAAGTGGAGGGAACGCCATTTGTGGTACTATATTATACATTAAAAATTGAGATGGGGGTGACTTTGCTCTGCTACTGACCTCTATCAATATTTGATTGCGGCGAATAGCAACTAGTAAACAATAGAGGAAGAAGGTGATTCAGGGGAAGGGTGAAGGGCAGGGCACATGTATGAAGCCCAAAGAACTGCACACTTGGAAAACATTTCTGCTGGTACCTCCATTGCGTGCCAGTCAAGCATGATCCACCTTTTGACAGTTTAGGGCTCAGAAAGTGTTGGTTGCAATGAAATCAAAATGAGGGGTCACTGAAGAGAAATCCATACCAACTCATCCTGTCCATCAGGCAAATCGATCAGACATGTGCCACACTCTGCTTTGTGGTCCTTTTCAGAAAATCACAAAATGTGTAGAACATATTCTCAGCTCAGAGCGGATTGCTCGCTGCCTCAGAGCTTTAAAACACCAATTGAAGGCATCTCTCTAGAGGAAAGTACAGTGCCTCGAGGCTGCTCTGACCCCATGACCCAAGGATAATTGATGATCTCACTTGTATTTTCTTTTTCTTTTTTTTTTTTTTTTGAGCAAATGCAAAAGCCATTTGCGTCAATGCCTGCATCTATGGTCAGGCTTGCAGGTATATTTACAGTTACTTTCACTTTACTTCATCCTCATGTCATAAAGATACGTCTTCAGAGATTCGACTAGGGCAATGCACACTGGCGGCGTATGGCGCCCATCAAAGCACTCTATTGTGTTCTATGTAAACCCACACACCAGCAGCATCAAAACACATCATTGTGGGCAGTTACGGATCTTGATGCAGGCAGTTGTGTTTTCTGTCCTATTTCTCAAAGGTGACGCACTTCTAACGTTCTCCTTCCAGATCGGAGCATCACAGTTACTGCACACCTTGACAACTTCTTCTGTCCGTACATTGCAGAGTGTAGAATCAACATGATACAACACTATGAAATGTGGTTGGCACGTGTTGCCCATTAATGTTTTTTGGACATTTCACACCGTTATAGCAGTAGAGAGATAACAAAATATGAAAGGAAGAAGTGAGATGACTAACACACAATCCTGGGCCGCCACAGAGCCACACAATAGAGCTTTATATAATATATTTATGTGATATTTACTCCAGTTATTAACTCTAAGCACACCAGATACCAGGGCTCATAAAGTATCTGTCTGTTAAGTATGGAACTAGAGCCTGGAGATAAGCTTAGCATAAAGGCTGAACTCACTAATTAAAAAATATTTTGTTTATTTTATAGAATTAAAAAAACAAAATGTTAGTGATAACTTGTGATTTTCCAGCTGTAACCACTTTTTACCCAGGTGCAATGACTTCCTGGAGATTGCCAGGCAACTAGTGGAGATACAGCAGGAAAGTGAATAAGTGCATTTTCCAAAATGTTTATTCCTGTAACAAAAAAGGTCTTTACCAATATCTCCCTGAATGATGATCAATTTGTTGCTGATGGCAACTTGTGTGTAGCCGTGAATGGAGTCCCTGCTGCAAGACACATACAAGCATGGCAAAACAAAAGTTCAATAGCTCATGTTGCTCTAGAGAAAAATGTTATAATGCGAGACACTAGAGTATGTTTATGAAAACAATCTAGTACGTAGACATGGATCAACTGGTGTTTATAGTGTAGACTGTCTAGCTCATCATCTCAAATGAAAAAGGGCCCAAGACTATTTAACCAGCCTGACAGACTGAGCCCACTCCATGGTACAGCAGCCTGTCACACATGAGCTGACAAACATGTGCCTGCCTCTATATGTATGATAAAATTAGAGATCATCTCAGTGGCATGTGGAGAGGAAGAGACAGAGGAATGGGGGGACAAGTTAATCATCTCAGAGTAGCTTCTCCCATCAACTGGCAGCGACTTTAATCAAATTATGACCTTGTAAAGCATGCACTTGTCATTTGGGACCCTAATCTCTTTGCTAATGACTAATTAGCCCCATCACCTGTTCCTCTAAGCTTCCATTACACCCCCAACAAAGCTTTAAGATAATGGAATAAACAAAAGGGGGAAAAACAATGCTTCCCTTGCCACGCGCAAAAGAGAAAAAGTAGACCAGACAGACATCAATCAAAACCTGGGAGATTGATTAGAGACTGACAAAATAGCTTCTGGATTTTTTTCCCCTCACTCTCCGACAAGAGACCACTCTTCAGTGCTCTAGAGGACAATAAGGATACACAAATTCATTAGGAGTAATTAACCGAAAATAGCTACCAAACACAGGTGGAAATAGTGAGAGAGTTCAGCATGGAGACTCTACCCCCAGCATGAGGTTACGGCACGCAGACACTGAGGTTGTGGAAATAATCTAGTTGCCTCGTCTCATCAGTAACTTTCACTTTTTGCTGGGACAAAGCCCTTCGGACCAGAGCTACAAATGAGTAGAGCCCACTTGTTTGTTTTTGTGTTCCGCCTTGTTATGGATGAACTCATTTGCCTCAATCTGAGGCCGCACACGTGCAACATCCCGGCTTTTGCTGCAGATTTGCAGAAGGGGGACGGGGGAGGCTTTCGTTTGTGCCATCCAGCGCCTGTGCAGCTGCACTACTTGGCGGCAGGCACACAAACAGGCGGCTCCCATTCATTAGGCCTTTTTATATCAGAGACACTCTCCTTCTGGGGGCCCGAAGCATCTGCCTCCACATCAGTAA
>NW_019525216.1:345539-350333 GCF_002814215.2 Seriola lalandi dorsalis | reverse complement strand
GGGGGGGGGATGGAGAAAGTGTGCAGGGAAACTGAGAAGAGGGAAAACTGACTAAATCAGGGAGGGAGATAAGAGGCATAGCAGAGTTACAGAAACACAAGAAACTCCGAGCGGCAAACTGCGCCGTGGAGTGAGTGTAACAGCAGTACAAAGGGGGCTACTCTGATGCAGTGAACCTCATTATTTGGTTGTCTCTCCTCTTCATCGCTTCTTCGTCATCCCCCAATCAGAGGAACATCTGGCTCTAAAGAATAATGAAAGAGCCCGGACTGGGTATTTGTAGATCTGACACACACATGAGCATGTGCACCTCGATGAGTTATCTAAAAGGCACCCATGGGAGTCAGCGCACACAGCCGTGCGCAGCTGTAATGCCACAGTATTGTTTTTAAACACGCAGCTGTAACTGTTTTTATTGATTCTATAATCAGTTACAGTGTTTTACATGCGCTCATGACACATTAAAAAAAAACTTTTATTTTCTTCAGTGCTGTTAATCAAACCTCTGTGTAAATTTTGCTTCCAAATTGTATTAGATGCAGAAATCTGGGAGGAATGCAACTAGTGCAACTAAGTGAAACAAAAAGTTGCCAGTGTTACAGCAGATACTGTGGCCTTTGGTTGTTTATCTTATAGTGATGAATGAGGCATGCCACATCCCAAATGAAGATATCCCACAGGCCACCACCGCTGCTGTAATGAAGCACTTCAAAATGATACGGCCAACCCCAATAGAGGTTGTGCTAAATTTCATCTCATTGAATTTCATTAAAGTTTACGCCAGCAGGTGCAAGGACAGTGGCTGTTATTTTTTTTTTTTGGTTTTTTTTTTTTTTGGTTTTTGTTCTGTATGTATAAATCATGACACCCAGAGGGTACCTGCAGGTTATCTCAGAGGGTAGGAATAAATAAAACATCAGCTATATCTTCATACAAATCAAATTTGATGAGAAGTAACAGGGGAATGTGTGATAGAAACAGTTGAACCTGCCAGCTAAGATTGTGTTGGGTCCCTTCAGCATTTTAAATTATGACAATAAAGAGACACAGTGTGGGGTTGATCTATGATTTGGGTAGAAGATAAGAAAGAAATAAAGAAAGAAAAGAAAGAAAGAACATGCAAATGTTTTCCTGTATCCCAGCGGTCCCAGTTGTAACAATAAACTAGGTGGAGAAGATTTTCTTTTGTCCAACAGTATGCACACTTTCAGGCTGCCAAAATGCCTGCCAACCACTGTCAACACTGTTTTGAAAGATAGTGGGGACATTACGAAACTTGGATGGCAAATCAGCTTCATTATATCCACAATCTGTGGAAATTAACATCTACAATTAACCTTTATTTATTGCGGACAATGCACCTCTGGCCAGGTCAGACAACCCATTTGCATGACATTTAATATAAAGCATGCTTGAATGCAGAGCAGGGGCCTGTTATACGTTCAAAACACCCCAAATCTAAATGGAAATCGTGCAGGCCATGGACCCAAAAGGTGGAAAATAACCTTGCTTTGTTGAACCAGGCCCAAAGAATACAGATACATGAAAGCAAAGGGAGGCTGTGGATACAGCAAACAAAATGATTACACATTTTAAAGCAATTTCTGGGTCCTGCGGTCATAATCATTTTGTCGATAGCCTTCCAGTGTGCAGGTGCGCTGATACAGATGTTTTTATGAAGATCCATTAAAAATAATTTCGCTCATCGCCAGGCCCAGGAGGGGCCCAACCCAGCAACTGGGAGACAAGCCCAGATGCCTGCTTAGGCTGCAGCTCTAGCCCACCCCACACTCCTAGTGCAGACCACCCTGTCACCATGGGAACGTAGCGAAATAATAAAACCTGTGGAGGTAGAGTGTTTGTGTACACATGCACAAATGTGTGCACACGAGCCCATAAACACACATAATGTGTAAACACATAAATCTTAAGGCGAGAAGCTTCAGTGGAGAAAGCAGAAAGCAGCCGTTTCCAGCCTCTACAGGAATGATGGCAGCTATAAGATAAAGTTTTTGCAAAAGCTTTTTAAAAAATAGCCAAGTTTAAACACAAGATTGCTGCTTTGACTGTCACATTAGGCTACTCCGAAAACAAAAATACTTTCTCGCACCATTCCTCATATCGCATCGACACGCGCTGCAGTAAAGCAATGCTGCAAAACAAGGCAGCCGTTGAGCGAGGAATTTTTTTGACGTGGTTGTCCTTGGTGGCAAACATTTGATGTGTTTTGATTAGACTCCGGTGGGGGGGATTATCAAAGGCTAAGAGAAATCAATGTTCTTTTAATAAAGAGGACTTGGGTGGGAGGGAGACAGACAGTTCTGTTCATGACAGGGCCTGTCTCTGCCTTATCTCCCGCTTCTCAGATCCCCTAGACAGGCAAATATTTTAACTGTAAACACCCGTGGCTCGACAGCCTGCGTGGGCCTCCTGTCAGACTTTTCCACTTGCTACTTACTCACCTACTCTCTCACATGACCCAGAATGTGTTTGCATGAATACAAAACCACACAGCCAGAAGATACACAGGCTAAAATACATGTGCACGCACTTCCGATATACTGTGCAATACCTGCTATAATTATCCCACAAAGCTCCATGCACGCCCATTCTTGAGTTCAGAATGATGCTGCATACACTAAGTGATACCTGCATCCTCCAGCTGCCATCCAAATCCACTGTCATTCAGATTAGCCTGGACACCACCAGATGCCTCCGTGCCGCCAGGAGAAGAGAGGCGCGGTGCAGTGCAGTGAATTCCAGTAATTAATCCCAGATTACATCCTGCGCCTCTCCATCAAACGAGTTAGCTACAGTGTACAGAGGGGCTCACTGGGTTGTGAGAAATGCAGAAATACAAGGCCAATATGAGAACACTCGAGTGGTTTTAGGTTGCAAGGAAGTTTGCAAATAATTGTATTGCAAGTAATGATTTGTTAGCGATCCTCTGTCCAACAATAAAGAGGCCTTTCATGCATACTAAGAGGAAACTCTGGAAATGTGGGGTAGTAGCAAAGATCCTGGGGAACACTAAAATTGAATGAATTTCAACTTCACAAAACAATTGAAGACGTGCAAGTCAAATAAAGAACAATGAATACACTTATTTGCTCTCTTTACAACAGCTGGTGAGAAGAATGAGATCAATCTCATGTGTAGGCACTAAGTATGAAGCTAGAGGGCAATTAGCCTAGTTTAGCATAAAGACTGGAAGCAGGTGTGAACAGCTAGCCTGTTTAGCCCATTACTGTTTGTTTTTAGATGACACAGACAAGATAGAACATGTTGGCTAGTGAACCGTGCGGGTACTATAGGTGTATTTTCAACCTTCAGAGAGCCAAGCTAGCACTACAGTCTTTGTGCTAAATTAGGCTAATTGCCTCCTTGCCCAAGCTCCAGTCTTAATGTACAGATATGGGTATATCGATATTGATCCAAGCACTTACTGAAAGAAATCAAATGAGCATTTTTCCGTAACTGATATTTTATTTTAAGTATGTATGTATGAACGATCTTGGTAACAATGCTCTTGGGCAGTAAGTGTTTGGGATTGACAGTAAAACAATGATTTACATCTGTTGATAACCTGCACATGGCGCATAAAGAAAGTGTATGGTGTCAGATGCACAGAGAGAGATAAAAGCATCCCCTCAACCGTATGCGATATCCGCCGCATACTGAGTAGCAGCCTCTTTATCCATCAACTGAGGTTTCTACTCTATCATCAATAAAACTTTGAGGCAATTTGCAGCCCGCCAAAAAAAGTTCACGCCACATTTTCATCGTCTGCGAAGGTAGATTTGTTTGAAAACTAATAGAGCTGCTGTGCTCTGGAATGCTTATATTTTGTCTGACCTTTCCAGCTCAATTCCTTTTCTGTGGCTATTGAATCTAAATTAAATAAATGAACTACATTATACATTAAAAGCCATTTCAATTAAAAATGGTGATCCCTTTGATGCTGAGGCCTGGGTGGTTGATGTGCTTGAGAAGCCACAACGCCCCACCCCCCCTTGAGAGAGAGAGGCCTTGAGAGCCTGTTTACTTCAGATTAGGCCCACGGTCATTTCTCAGTGGGGAGGGAAAATAGAATCGCTTTCGCTGTCATTCTTGTAATAAACATGATTGTTTTGCAAACTTACTATGAGAGACTCCATCTTGTAAAGAAAAATATGCGGGTTATTAATTTTGTTGCCGAAGAACATACTACATTTGCATTTGTTGCATCCCTTTCTCACCCTCCCCTCGTTTTTCTTTCTGATATTTGATATGGAAAAGCATCAGTAAGTCATCTGCAGCGCTCTATGCCCCCGCCCTCCCCAAAGACAAGCCAAGAGCCCTTGAATTAAGTCAATCATTTAGTCGTAACAAATTAATTAAAAGAATAATTAAATCATTAACACATTAAATACGGCAATTAGAAATCTTGTCCTACATGAGTGAATTTGAGTGAATTTAATGGGGGAAGCAAATGGAGCAATCGGGTGTGCCAAAACATAATTTTTATTTAATGCTTTTTTCAAAATAACATGCACTTTGGGGTAACCCTCGACTATAGAAATGGTTGACTAATGTTATCTTCTAATGATATTATAAAAATATTAAGGAGGGAATTTACAGAACTTTAGTCTCAGTATAAGAATAATCAAGACAGGCATTTATGGACGTAAGCATATTTATATTACATTTAAAGCTTTTATAATAAGCGGGCACAACACGACTGGCTTTCATAATGGCTCCTGCCCCTCCCTTCTTTGTTGCCTAGTAACTGCATCATTCCATTTAGGAGCCGGG
>NW_019525216.1:336897-345491 GCF_002814215.2 Seriola lalandi dorsalis | reverse complement strand
GGGTCAGGAGGGCATCAAGGAATAAAAAGGCTTCTCTGCCCAAACTGCCTGTTGGCTTTCAGAGCTCCACAGGAAGGATGGCTTGGCCAGGTCAATGCCCCCTGATAGCGAGCTAAGTCATAAGCAATGTTGTGGAGCTGGTTAATTCCACGCTGTAATACCCTCCATATATCCCCTGTCAACAGACATGATCTTTAAGTTCCCAACCTGCTGATGAGAGCACATTTGAGTAACACTGCAATGTACTGCCGGATAAATCCGGTTAGAGGTACACGAATGATGGGATGAAGCCGAGATGATGAAGATGAAGGAGATCAATGGAGCCCTGTCCCAGTTCAGGCAGCCATGGAAGTTTTATATGTTGTGTTAAATCATATATAACCATGACCTAGCTCGGGCAACCATATAGACAATTTGGCTCTGGTTCAATATGTAAACACAAATGTTCAGCACTGCACCCTTGCTGCTACTCTGCAGGAAACCCAACTTCATCCACATCCACAGCCTCCTCCTGCATCAGCCTTCAGATTTATGTGAATTTAGAGTGTTTATTTCCAATCTGTGCTCACATTCATTCAAATTTTGTGCATCTCTGCCTAGGGGGGTTTGTGAGATTTGATCCAGAGCATCACATGAGTAGAGCGACACAGTAAAACTCAAATGCATGTTATTGCTGAAATCCTTGTGGAAGCACGTAGTGAAATTTTCACAAAGCACGGTCAGTCAGCGACACGAGGCAGAGCGTACAAATACGAGCAACAGAAAAGAACGAGATGTTCACTAACCACTGCATCTGTTGGAGCTCGGCGCTTTGTGGTTTTTTGCAGGGTAGAGTTAGCAGGCTCCACTTGTGTTCATAGAACAGGACTCTAGGTTTAGGTAATGAGGCATTATGTCTGCACCCAAACACCACACACAAAAACACAGCACCTCTTGTGTCTGGTGGCCTTTGGAAAGATTGTCTGTTGCCATCACTGCTTCAGTTTCCGAAAATAACGACACAAACAGACAGACAGACAGACAGACAGACAGACAGACAGACAGACAGACACACACACACAGACACACACACACACACACACACACACACACACACACACACACACACCAGCCACAACATTTTAGCACAGCCTGCACAATAAATGAAACAGACCGGGGGAATGTGAATGTTAGGGCAATGTAAAGCTGCTCACTTCTATTATGGAAAATTTACCAACTATAGTCACCAGTTTATCTGTTAGCCAGTTCAGCACATACATTCACAAAGACACTGCTTGTCATGGCTATTTAATACACCATTGATGGAGTAATGAGTCCTGGGGGGGGGGGGTTGTAGTGATAGGGGATATATTACACAGGTAGTCACTGCGTATTATACTGTGTGTGTGTGTGTGTGTGTGTGTGCGTGTGTGTGTGTGTGCGTGTGTGTGTATGTGTGTGTGTGTAACAGAGAGGGAGAGCAGAAAGTCAGACATAAAAATAGTGGCAGAACGACTAGGGCTTGCCATTACCTTATTAAGTCCATTAAGGGACACTTAACATTCCTCAAGGATTTGAAACCACAGAAGCAGCACCAACATATTTTTCTTTAAAAGTACAAGTGGAAATCAGGTCATTTTCTGTTCCACCAACACACAACAGTCGACACTTTCAGACAGCTTTACCATCCCTGTGTGCAGCAACAGTCAGATAGTGATCAAATGGCTTCAAAAGAAAGCCTAATGCAAACGAGTTGACAACAGCTGGGTTAGAAAGTTTGGCACGAGAGCATAGATAAAAAATAAAAAAAAAACTCCTCTATTGAAAGTTACAGCAGAGAGAAATCTCCCAACATAATCACATTGCAAAGAAAAGTGTCTCTGACAGGGCATGCGTCGCCTTTCACAGGCATTATTCTAAGCCTGAGGTTTTATATTCTGTGAGACAAGCTCAACCTTGCATTATGAGATGTAAAAAGCTCTGTGTGCATCAGGGAAGAGGAGCCAGATATAGTCGTGGTGGCTATATGCACCAACTCCGGCAGCAGCATCACCTCGACAGCAAGGCAACACAACCATAGAGCCCTAAGGGCACTCAATACCATCAATGGTCTATTTGTGTATACATGTATCGGAGTAGAATGGGAATGATCTCTCACATCGATCCTCTCTAGTCTAAATATTTTTAGAAAGCCATCGATTATATCGGCCAGTATGTTCTGGGAAGCATTAACGGCAAAATGTGACTGCGTCTGAGTGTTTATACATTACTGAAAATATAAAATAAATGTCCGCGTGTCAGACTGCAGTGCTGTACGGCGATAAACAGCAGCGGTTGAATAAATGAGTTCTTGCCGTGTCAAACGCTCTGGACAAAGCTGAGTACACAGAACGGCACAGTGACCGCGCTTTGATCCGCCTCCTGCGCTCACACTCTTATCACATCTTTTTAAAATATACCTGTACCTGTGTAATTTGCGAGCTTAGATCATCACTAGTTCCTCTGATTGGCGGTGTAGTGGTGCTCGGAGTTATCCCCAAAGTTATCTTCTCGTTTCAGTGGGAGACCTACTGGTTCTTTGGTCACAGCAGCAAGCCAAATCAAAAAGCCAGCACATACTGCATTCATATTTCTACGCCCCGCAAGGGCTGCCCAGCACAGAGACTACACACAGGCTGAAACAGTCTTCTCTCACACTGTACACACAGCAATACGCATACATCAACAACACCCTCCAGTTTTTCTAAATAGCACAAATGGATGCTTTAAGAAATTGATCTCTCTGTGCGGTTAATCTATTGTTGCCTTCTTAATGAAAACTACTGCAAATTAGCACTCCCCAACATTAAAATGCATAAATAATGGATTCACTTCTAGAATCTACCAAAGATGCAATAAGAGAGGCAATGCTCAGGTTCTAATTGCACAGATTTAACTGATAGCATAGCGCGTGTTGTGTGTAATCTTTCTGGAAAATTGCTGGGTGCCGATTTAACAGATATCCTGGGAGATATGCAGTGCCACGGCTAATCGTACTGCAGGCGAGTTTTGTACCTAAAATCAAAGTGGTTCATATTCAGTGAGTTTAAGAACATCAAAGTATTTACTTTGAAAAAAAAAAAAAAAAAAAAAACAGGCATATATTATAATGCAACACAGAACAATGGCTCTAACACATAAATATTACAATGTTTTGTCCTGGCTTTAAACCGTTTATGATGGCACACTGCAATTCATTGTTTGATTATGCCTCAATGACCAGAAGCCATTTGTGTGACAAAATACTATTAATATGCTTATGAAGGGCTGAAAGGGATCAACAAATTTGAATAACACCCCCTAAAACTAATGTATTCAGCATCTTTGAAGTGTGCTAGCTATACAGAGCGGGTTAGATAAGGATTTCTCTAAGTCCAGGACGCATT
Source organism: Seriola lalandi dorsalis (assembly GCF_002814215.2). Lineage (NCBI taxonomy): Eukaryota > Metazoa > Chordata > Actinopteri > Carangiformes > Carangidae > Seriola > Seriola lalandi. Next base: position 342,087 of record NW_019525216.1, on the reverse strand, counting down.
ATTTCTAATGCCTCTTTTGTTGCTTCCTCTTCTGAGTTCTAGTTACTCTATCAGTATGGCAACAAGAGAATGCCTTCCTTACACTTCTGTCCTCACAGAATGTGACATTGCTTTTAGCCACTACAAATGTGTGTGTGTGTGTGTGTGTGTATATATATATATATATATAGCAGCTCAGACTTAAAGGGTTTGGATGATTATGCATTTTTGTTCTTTCTTTCTTTGTTTTTTTCGGTGTGAAATAAAGTAATGGATACTACATTAAAGTGTCATGTCTCTGCTTTAATTTGAGTAGGTTTATATCAGTAGAAATGAACTGTATGGGAGACTATAGCACTTTTAACACAAAGAGCCCAAATTGCAGTAATTGGACACTAGGCTGCTAAATATCTGTTGGGCAGCTGTGTGCTGTTTCAACATCAGTTCACATGTGGCTCAGAGTTGATTGGCAGTTGAGAGTTGCCATTTAGCTTGAGGTGGAGTTGTCCGTCAATCTGAGGAGTGAAGAGGTGACCATACAGGATAAGAAGATGATAACGAGGTTCAAACTAAAAATCTATCAGAGACTTCAGAGGTAGGTTGTTTGACAGTCGGGTACTTCCTAAAAAAAGCAGGTGAGCTCAGGAAAACTGTAAAAATGGCGAAGACCTAGTCGACCGAGAAACACAAGTCTAGTGGAAAATCATATTCAAGGTGAAGAAAAAACCCAGTTACGACTGCACAGCAGGTCAAGAGTGCTCTCTGTGATGGAGGTGTGTTTCCCTGTCAATGATAAAGACACGACTTCATGACTGTAACCTCAGAGGATTCACAAGATGCAAACCTGCTCCTGGTAAGACCCAAAAACAGAAAGGCCAGCTCGCAAACTAACAAAAAAAGTTCTAAGAGTCATAAAACAGAGGTTTCTTAAATTTTGTGCTCATCTTAAATGGCTTCTCAGGATGTACATGAGGACGACACAATGAAGTAACGTTTAATGCCAAAACCTTTTGTACTAAAGATACTCATGAAGACGTTCCCTCCTTGAGCACCTTATTCAAAGGACCAACTCCAAATACAATATACTTCCTGCCAGGGTCCTTGCAGCAAAGTTTATTCCTCCCGTTCTAAATAAATATAATTTCACTTAAAATTTCTCATTCAGTTTCCTTCCTGTACAAGTCTCGACTGTCTCTACAAGTACTGACTGAAATTAAAACTGCTAGGGTTCAGTCACACCATCGTTTATAACGGTAACATTTCAAACTGAGATCAGTTCATTTCAATTCAATCAGTGCAGGGGCAAAGCAAAGTTCAACTTTGGTGAGACGTGACACAAACGTTTGCCGTTGATCACTTGCGAACCCGTCCTGACAGTGCTGACCTTTAGAATGGAGAGAACTGGAGTGTCCAGCTGGAGGAGGCCATTACATTAGCTGTGTCGTACCGTCCCACTTCACATAACCCGTCTCGCTGAATGAAAGACGACGCCAATACCATCTTATCCACATTCCCACAGACGAATCAAGCCACAAAACAATGATTACCTCTTCAGAACCTGCACGTAGTCACTACATCACTAAGCTTCCAGCACCACCTGCTTTGCTAGGACGCCATAGATGAATTTGCTGTGACACGTTCTGGGTGTGATCTGGCACCAACACTTATTCTTTGGCCTCTCGTCACACAGAGCGCTCCAATATTCAGAGCTGGTGCTGTCCAAATATGAATGTAAAATGGTCAGAATTGGATCCAATATTTAAAAAAAAAATAAACCTTACATTCCACTCCAATGAAGGGATAGGAAAAATAAACAGCTGTAAAATCTGGAAGCCGAGCATGATACACAAAGATGCAACATAAGATAAAGGGGCCAGCATAACTTTGAATTAGCTCCTACAGCGCCGCCTGGTTATGGCTGCAAACCTCATCTCAGATCAGTGTCGGAGAAATCACTTCTCCACCTTTTTTTTTCGCGCACTTGCCTCAGTTCTCCCTCGTTGGTTTGCTGATGGACTGCGCCCTCACCATGCCAGGCACGCACGTTCATGCATACACACCTACAAACACCCACAACAAAACCTCATGCAATGCAGGGGATGTGACATGATTAAGGCGCACATTCGCATGGAACCTCACTCGCATCAACAACAAGACGTCTCCTTAATATGAGCAAAATTTTAGTGAGGGGTAATGATTTCATCATGCCGCCGTAGCAGCTCATTGGAATGCCTGTCAAATCCCAATCCATTTGTGGTGATGAACCCGGAAAGCGTGCACCCCCACACACACACACTTTTCTGTATTTATCAAGCTTATCATTTGTGAGACGTATCACGTGAAAGGATGTCTGGCAACCTGATTCACGGCCAGATATTCATGGGGATCGTTGTAGTAGACAGCTATAGATCTTATCATCCCTCCACCCAACCCATGCGCATGCACACGCACGCACGCATGCATGCACGCACGCGCACACACACACACACACACACACACACACACACACACACAAACGCGCACGCAAGAGAGGCACAATGTACACCTCAGAGCAGACCATCAGTGCTTGTAAAACTGTAGAGTCGTAATGTTCCCCAGCTTTGGGGGCTTATTAGGAGGCATAAAAGCTGCATGCTACCTTCATTCATATTCTCCATAAACACCCTGCCACATCTCAGCCCTTTTTTTTGCCACTCTCCGACTCTGGGCAGTTGGAAAATATAAGCCTCTGCGCCACTATTTTGTGCTGCATGATTGATTTGCAAAATAGGCCTGTACTGGAAATGTATCTGAATAAGGCTAGGATTTGCTTCTGTGTGTAAGTGCAAATTGCAGTGTCAGATCTCCGTGTGGATGTTGTTTGTCAGGCGTAAACTCAGCATGGCGGCAATTTTTATTCCTCTCTTTACGCCGATGTCTGTATAATCTGCAAAAATAGGAGCTGTCGTTGATTATAGTCAAGGAGAGAGAAAGGACTGGGCAAATTGACATTTCCAACTTGGAAATTCTGGCGAAAAAAAAAAAAAAAAAAGCACAGTACGCCTGAGATAGTTTTCAGTTATAAGAATAGAATTATTCATTCCCCTACACTGTGCAAAAGTTCAACACAGGAGAAATCCACTGCAGCTCAAGTGCAGACAATTACAGGGGCCAGTGTGCCGTTGTGGGAATCTGATTTTGAGAGAGTATTATCTGGGTTTGAAAACAGGGCCAGGCCACTGAGATCACACCTCTTATCTCCTGCATGTGGTGCGCTGGTATTGAAGACAACCTGAATCACAGCTTCAGCCTCTTTCCCAATTCAAATCAAACTGTTGGTTCAACTTAGAACTAGGTCGCTCGCATTACGTGACAGGCGGAGGGGAGGGAGAGAAAGTTAGTTTGTAAATGTGGGTGTGTTGTGTATAATGTGAGCGAGATCCTGGGTAAAAAATAGGGAAATAAAATGAAGTAAGAATGACGGATTTGAAAAAATGAAGATACGGCGTAAAAAGAAAATAGGGACAGGGGCTGGAGAGAAAGTGAGTCCATTGTGTGGGGAATTAGCTGCTCTGAAGCTACAAGTCATTTGATTGCCCCTCCCCCTGCCGCTGCCTCCCCCCGCCTCCCCCACCATCTCCCTCCTCATCCTCCCTGCACAGGAACATCTGGCTTTAAAGCAGCCCAATAAAAGAGCCACTGGGAGGCGAGGAGCGAGCGAGAGAAAAGGTGCGAGAGAATGTGTGAAGGATGGAGAGATAGCGAGGCAGCGATACAGAGGCGGCGGGAAAGACAGTGAGACTGTGTAAGAGAGTGCTGGGGGGCTGTCATAACTGCAGAAACCGGGCCCTTTCAAATGACATCCTTCACCAAATCATATTTCACACATGGCTACAAAGGCTACACCACATTTAGAGCACTCCATCCCCTGCAGGGATGGCATCGGCACTCTGGGTTCTGATTCTCCTGCCTACCAAAAAATGGCCACTTGCTAACCGTGTGTCTACATTTAAAGTATGTAATAAAAGATAGTGACAGCACCCACATGCAAAAGTACTTGTAGCTTGACAATAATTCAAAAGGAACTGCATTTGCATGTATATAAAAAGGGGACAGATAAGGTTTTAAAGTCAGTACAGTTCGTGTTATACATACTGTGGGGATAAACCCGCTTGAACTTAAAAGTTTGAGCTACTTTTCCCTTTGCAGAGCAGTGTGCTTTATCATTTTCACTGTATAAATTCATAAAAATCTACCATAATTAGTTGTGTAAAAACTGTGTGTATATATATATATATATATATATATATATATAGTATAAACAGTATATACTAAACCATATTGATCACAGATTTGTAGCAGTATATACTCTCCAGCTCAGCATGGTGCCCATCAAAATGTGCAGCAGACAAAACTACCTTGTAAAAAAACATGGGAGTCGACGGTAGTGGATAGACTGTGCTGCTGACAGAATGACAGGTATTTTTGACAGCTACCTGTCAAGCAGGTGGAGTGTCGTGCTCAAGTCACAGTGTGATCACTGTCATTTGCAATGCTGAGCAAGTTTATGTGAGGTTGTGTAGGTAAACCAAACAGGCTGCTGTCAAGAATTCAAACTGATGTAAGGCCACTGATTCAATTGTTTTTTTTTTTCCTCCAAGAAAACAACCATCACAGAAAATTCAGAATAATGACGATTCCAGAGCAACTTCAAATTCGCCCCATAAAAAGATGACAGTATCCATGAAACTGCAATAAGTATATGACATCTAGTCCCCCCCCCCCCCCCCCCCCCAGTTGCATCATGTGCCTGGAAATCCTTAAAATCCAACAGGCGGGAAGCAACAGATTTCATTTGCATTGGTGCTCTGTGCCTCAACAATCCCTGCTCCCAAAGTAGGTCAGCACGAATCGGCGCCTCCGAAAATAATAACAAAAGGTGAGTCCCTCGCTCTCTCAGGGGTGAGCGCGCCGCTTTTCGTGCGACTCAGATGCTTCCACTGCGAAATGTGCCATATCAGCACTCTCCAAATCTGTAGGCATTATACTAGGGCATATTAAGGCACAATATTGCATTCAGTATGCGAAGGCGCTCGGCAGCCATTGTAAAATTTTTAACAAGACAATAGTGGATACACACACACATTGTAAATATGCAGAGTTTGGTTAGAAGGCACTGGAGCTGAAATTGTAATGATGTTAGTGTGTGACGGGAGGTGGGGGGTGGGGGTG
>NW_019525216.1:313382-336877 GCF_002814215.2 Seriola lalandi dorsalis | reverse complement strand
GGGGGCTGCCGCAAAGACCGAGTGTGCCGCTGTAGCCTCGTCCTTTTTCATCAGTGTGTTTTCCCAACCCGAAAAGTGAGTTGGCATACACAGTCTATTCCTTTGGGGGTGTGTGGCTTTGAGCGAACTGCACTTCATCTACAAGAGTAAGTCAGGGCACTGTATATCACCTCAACACAGACACACTGCCCTCACACGCAAACACACACAGTTACACTACAGTACGTCCTCGCTTTCTCACCAGGTTCACGCAGAAACACACCATGCCCTTCTCTCTCTTTGCCTCTGATTTTCACACATGCGCGCGCGCGCGCGCGCACACACACACACACACACACACACACACACACACACACACGCCCTCTGTCAGTATTTGAACAGTACATGCAATGTCCAGAGACCGAGCTTCATGCACAGTTAATGTCTCTGCTGTCCAGATGATTAACGTTACCTGGTTCACGTTCCCAAACGCTGCCCAAATTCCACTCTCCTCCTGCTTCACCTTCTGTGTCGAGCTCACTCCTGGGCTTCAGGTAAAAATAGCCGCTCCACCCTGTTCCTCTCTGCCGTCACACAACCTGCCGTGCCTCCGCTGGGACATCAGACCTGGGCAAAATTGATTTTATTGAGAGAAAGGCTTACATGTGTTGCAAAATACAATGCACAGGAGAATTTTGGATTTTAAGGAGCAAGTGTACATTCTTTCAGGGCCAATGTGGGCCTGAAGGAATAACGGCAGTGTACAGGAAGGCGTTCCGGAGTTCATCTAAACCTGATATGAAGCTTTAGCAGTTTGTGCCAGAAAGCTTAAGTTGGAGTCTATTTTTTTTTTTGTTTAACATCCTCTCTTTGTGCTTCTATTCCTACACTGTAGCACAGCAAGAAAACACAAAGAGGGAATATTATACTCAAAAGACAAACTTGATTTTATTTAATGGCGTGTTCAGGCTGCACCACGTCTGCCCGACTCAACGTATGTACGGCGTCAGGAATGTAAATGGGCATGCCGTCAGGTTTTACTGTTTTCTCCAGCGTACTGCATCATAGTGGACCACAACTGAAGTCGCTCCCTGGCAACTACTTCCTGACGACATCAGACAGGTCATGAAACAACATGAGCCAGAGGCCTCATATTACCTTCAGATGAACTTTAGAAGATGTTTGTGCAGAGAACAAGGACTGTAGATATGTAGATATAAAGAAAGGATCTCTGTACAGCCAGCGTGGTGAGAAGTAAACCTCTTTTCCTGCACATATGGGCATGAGAGTATTGTGTTAAGATAGAACTGGAACAAAAACATGAACCTAACCTTTCACATTGGCATGATGTTCACAGCTAAAGACTCCCACTGTCATACTGACAGGCACAAACCTGGCCCCGGTCTGGCCGGCTAACTTATTTAGTCGGTGTTGGGACTTCAACAAGAAAATCAGACCAGTGAGCTGAAAGCTCCCAAAGCTGCATTGAGCTGCAGACAGGTGCACTGGCTGTCAGATTCTCCGCAGGATCTGCAGTTGCAGCACGCATACAATGGATAACAGAGCTTTAACATAGAATAGAAACTTCTAAAAAATTTGACAGGTGGTGAGGAACATTCAAAAACATCTCCTTGTTAACATGTTAGCCCAGAGCACCTGATAAGGTGATATAGATCAAAGCCTTTTCCTTTAGGTGTGTGGAGTTTCATGTTACATAGTCAGAATTTACCTTTGACAAGTAATGCAAAACAGCTTTGGGACTGCTCCCAGGATTCTCATTTGCCATTTCAGTGATAGGACTGGATGTGAAGTTGTTGCCCGTGGCCAGAATGCACACATTAGGAGTGAGTGAAAGCTCTCTCCAGCATGGCATATCTCTTTATGTAATGCAATAGCATCTGCTGAAGGCGTTGACATAATCCCAAAACTGAGCCATCCAGTCGGCATGCCAACAAGTCGGCAGACAAGGGATATAAAATGGGTGTCTGCAACGGGGAAACTAGGAAAGAAAGGAGAATAATTGTTGTTTAAAAGCTGCTAGTTCAGAAAGAGTGTTTATTGAAGACAGCGGCTTGTGTGCAAAAAGATAAGTTTATGTGCTTAATTTGCTCAGTTTTCCACCCTGTACGTTATAAATAGAACTCTGACATATGGCTTAGATCGAGCCAAAACTGTACTGGTAAAGTGACAATAAAGACATCTTGAATCTTGTTTACCAAACCAGCCTGTCTGCCTGAAACACTGCAAACCCGAATGTTTGGCCTGACTCTTTTTACTGCTCAGGATTTAAAGCCTGAGGGTGTGATAATGCAAGAGCAAATACATGAGGAGGAAAAAAAAAATAAAAACAAAAACTTTGAATTGAACCCCTGAGTCAAATCAGGGAAAGCAGTAATTCAAGATAAACAAACAACAGGGGACTTGAATAACTGACACAAGATTTCCAATTAAGCCACACAAATCTGCAAAAAGTGTGTGACTACCCTATGTGGCAAAACCACACAAAGGCACAACTAACTTCCAGGTGTCGATCATGTTGGGGCTTCTTGAATCTCAACTGACGTGTGATAAGACGCATCATGCTTCTGGGTACATGCAGGTTAAACATGAAATAATGACGGGAAAGCATCAAGCTACATGTTTGGATGAGCTAAGTTTGGTAACTAACTTCTCCTTTGCAGAGCTGGATGGCGTGTCCTATCAGCTGTGTTGTGTGCATGTGGGCATGCTGCCACTCTCCAATCAACATTGATTGAGTCCAGGTGCAAGTTTGTCCTTCCAAGTGCTACAGAGCTGAATCGATACCAATTCACCCACCGAATTTGTTCACACTCGCAACAAAACTCTTGAATTACAGTATGTCGCGCTTTGTATCCAAATGGTGTCAGATTCACAGTGCAGACATAGTGTGCTGTGCTCACATATCTGCCCAGTACACTGTGTGTCCCGCGTTGTCCTTTAGCTGTGAATGTTAGATCCTGTTGTCCTTGGATCCCGTGTCGGCATTCAATTCTGTGTGCGTGTGTGTGTGTGTGTGTGTGTCTGTGTGTGTGTGTGTCTGTGTGTGTGTCTGGCTGCACCGGTGTCACCCAGAAATATTCCTTCGTGATTCTGATCGTCAGCCATGAAACTGTCCAAACAGCAAACTCCAATTGGCCCTTATAAATAAATAAAAAATGCTGGGAGCAAGCATGTGAGCAGAACATTAAAAGCTTTATTTTATTTGTGGTTTTATATTTTGTGTTTACCTTAAAATACTAACAAGACTAATTATTCAAAACTATAAGAATGCCAGTTATCACATACTGACACATACATTATGTCCATGGACAGTCCCTATAGTTGTATTCAGTGTTATTCAATTGCTGCTCAGTTAACATGACAAACTGGCTTGTCACATTTAAAAATAAGCTTTCATGAAATGTGAAGACTTCCCACAAACTTCCCTTTGTCCTACAACTTATTGCCCTGTCTCTCTTTAACAAGAAGCAGGCGTGCTTGAATGGAAGAACGGTTCTGTCCTTCACACTGTCTGATTTGCTTAGGAAAGGCGCTCACGTCTAATACTAATCTGAACGACAGCAGTGGAAATCCTGGCTCAGTTTCAGAGGCTAGATTGGGCCTGGCCCAATGACCTTCTCTGAGAGAACATGGAAAGTTTGCCGGCTCAATATGTCACAGCCAGCATGAGCTTAGAAAGAGAACAAGAAAGGAGTGATTAAATGGGTTAGATCAGTGGCTGGCTTTGGTAGATGTCAGGAGGAGTGCAGCTCTGGTTGTACTATGAGATTAACGTAAATTGTATCAGGCTGAAACTCTCTCATCATGGGTGCATCCAACTTTACAGAGCACCCAATCAGAGAAAAAAGAATCTGAGACCATTTCTATTTCCAAAAATATTTCACTCTTAATTTTAAAGGTGACTGAGCATTGCTTTCTGAATACAGCACAGTAAAATTCCAATTCACTATGTATAAGTGCAACAAGTCTAGCACATCAGTGACAATCAATAAAGCCATCCCAACATTATAAGAAGTGACAAAGCTATCATTTTGTCAGGAGCCAGACTTATGAAATTCCCTTTCAGGCATCCTGCTGGATAAGAACAGAGCCCATCCGCTAAAAATCTGTGTTTCACTGACATAAATAACTGATAATTCAGAAATTTCTTAAGGCATAATTATAGCAACTGAAGTAAGTTTAAAGCAAATTAGCCTCACAGGAAGTTGAAACAAAGTGTTAAAACGGGGTTAATTGAATTGTAAGCCTTGTCACAGAAGATTACCAAGTCCAAGAAACACCACTTTAATTGCGTTATTACCATGTGGATTAAGGCATGGGGTATTTTTGCCCAGTAATTACAGCTTGACTGTCCGTGCATTTTAATGCACTTTAGTCAGGATGATTTGGGCAGAAATTTTTGACAACCCAAACACAGAGGAAAGTTCCATTACAAAATGTATCTGTAATGCTTTGGGATAGCACTGACATTTGAGCTGTAATGGTGCCCACAAAATAAGGATTAACAGGATATATGGTGATAATGAGTAATTCATTTGACAGGACATCGCCTTGATTTGATGCTATTTATGTATCAGAGGAGAGAATCAGAGACTCACTACACTATGGCCACTTTTCCTTTTTCAGACTGTATGTCAGCCATGGAACCTTTGCTACATGAAGCCTCCGTTCCCCTTTAACACCTCATCTGAATTTAATAAAACATGTTTTCATCCTCGCGACAACAACATCTCAACAACTACTGAATAATTTCACTTAATGAGTGAAATATCTCAACATCTGATGAGTATGTTGCCATGAAATCGGGTTCTTAGATGATGAACGTTACTTACTTTGATGATTCCTCTAGTGTCATCATGAGGTCAAAATTTTAATTTGTCCAATATTCAGTTTTGCAAGTATTTGGTTTACGACCAAATACTTGCAAAACTAATGACATTCCCATCAGCCTCAGCCGTACTTTGTATTTTGTGGTAATTAACAAATGATGACATGCTAACATATCGAACTGAGAGGGTGAATATCATACGTGATAAACATCCATGTTTGAATTATACTCAAAGCACCACCGTGCCTCGACACAGCCTCACAGAGCTGCTAGCGTGGCTGCAGACTCTTTTAGTCCCGTTAAGTGACAAAAACACACCTCTGCCCTGTTTCTGTTGCTGCACAAACCTTGTTTTGTTGCGGCTGTGACTGGTGAAGATAGTCATTATTTTTCAAGATGGACCGTTTTCAGAGAAGCCGAGGTCTTTAAATGGAGTGCTAATGTCACTGAAGGTGTATCTGCGCTTTGAAATGATAAGGAGCGTGGACTGCATCAACCTCTTCTTTTGATACTTTATTGATCTCTTGCTGCTATCCGCTCTCTGCACTCCAAATGTTGGTCAGTTCACAAAAACAGTTACACAATAGTCTCTTTGGAGCTGCAGGGAATTCCATCTGTTGCTCAAGGGCACTACAGGGCAGATGTTTCCAGACACTGAAATTTGATCATGGTCGTCCAATTAAGCAGCGGTCTCCCTACTTTCTCCTACTTCTCACATTCGTGATTTCAACAGCCGGGGAACCCAGAACGGTTTCAGAATATCATTAGCCTAATGGACAGGAGCGCAGGATGGCAAGAATGAATGATTGCATTACAGTGCCATTTGCAGCAGACTGTACACTGACATAAATAGTACAAACAAACAATCACTGTCCATGTGGCTATTGTACTGTACTGTGATTGCTTGCTGTCTGATACATGGGTTCAAGCTGGGGTCTGAGAGAGAGGGAGAGATGCTCTCATGTGCCCTTGAGTCAGAGTGAGTGGGTTGGGTGGGGGCTAAGTAGCTGGGAACTGGATTTAGACACAACTCTGCGATCCGCCAGGACCACTCTGCATAAAAATACAAGGAGCAGATAAGAGACAGAGGGAGAGAGATAGTCAGAAAGAATACATAGGGTGGGAGAGAGCACTCAGCTTTTCTCTCTTTCCGAGCCATCTTGTCAAGAATGCTTGAATGGAGCCATTATGAAGCCCAGTACGGGTCAGTTTAAATAACAAGAATAAAAACTAGCTAGCCTCACATTTTCTAAAGCAGTGGTTGCCAAACCTGAGAGTAGGACCCCGCCAGTGGTCGCAGCATTAATTAAAAAAGGTCAAGAGATAATTTCCAGACTGGGAAAAAAAATTGAATTTGCAACACAAAATTATGTTGGTTTTTTTCTTAAATTTTCAATAATCTCATTTCCAGTCACTGGAGTTTCTGTTACTTGTAGCGTTTATTGCTGCTCTGTCTGTCTGAAAGTTAATGTTGTCGTTTCCTCATCACAGTGGCTAACTACCTGCTGTGCATTTAAACTACTATTTCTGCTCCAGCACCCAGAGCTCTGCTGCTTTTAGCGACTTTCACCAATTCAGCAGTTGTTTACAAGCGGTTCAGATCAGCTAGTTACATTAGCTTAGCAGTTAGCGCTAGCTTCTCTCCCTCTCTCGTGCTCGGTGTGTCTTGGACCAACAGATGAACTTGTTCATCAGAGTGTGGTGTTGTTGTAACTTCAGTGTAGAGGATTGTCATGTTTATTACAATTTCATGTTGTCTGCTGTCTTACCTTCGACTTACAACTTCATGACGCTACTGCCTTGCCTTTGACACACCGCTCCCTCGGAGTTCCTCCCGTCTGGGAACGTCTGTGTACACTGCGGCCGTCAGCGTGACAGGCTGTTACTCGTGATGTGTAACCAATCAGATGGAGCTGTGGGTGGGCCACAGCGATTTTGGTGAGTTTACTGTCAGATCTCTTGACCCGTTTTTTACAAAAACAAACACTGGAGGTCAGAAGAGTACGGTACAGTATTAATGGTAAGCTAACCAGTAACATAAATAAGTGCAGGTACTGTGTACCGGTGCGTACCGGTCCAATTCATGCACTGGTCACAAGCAAAGAAAGACCCATTGATCTAAAGGATGATGGCGATGGTGAAGTATTTATAAAGTGTTGACTTCTGTGTACATTGAAGCTAAAGTCAATTTGTAATTCAGGTCTCATGCTACTTTTTTATTTGCAGTACTTGATGGTCTTAATCCAGCCTCTAACAGACTGTAAATGATCTCTTTGTATGAGGGAAATAAGCATATTTGATTTGTCAGTATTTTGAATGAAGTCATTAAGTACTGAAGTCATGGAAATTATGCTAATTGTTATTGATGCTACTCCATGATTGCCAAATAATTACCGATGATATGCTGCTCACATCATCACATTTACATGTTCCTCTCTACATCGGCTCGTTAGCGATGGCGCCGTGATGCTGGGCCTATCAGGATCCACTCTCACCACCTGCACACTTGGAGTGTGGGAGCGAGGGGAAGGAGCGTCTGCAGAGTGCCATCACAGTTTTGGCCCAAAGAGCGCCATCACAGCCTTGTCACGTCGAGTCAGTCCCGCTTTGTCTCTTTCCGCTCTCTCTCTCTACGTCTTCCTTTTTCGGTCAGGTGATGCTCACACAGAAAAAGCCCGGGCGTCTGCATCCAGAGCCCTAACGCTCTCTGTCAGCTGGCGGTCACAGTGGAGATTCATCTTTCTGCTGACGTCCCTTCTGTGTGGCAGAGAGTTGCCAGCCCCAGCAATCTTAAAGGCCTGCCATGGCCTCGAGGCACAGGAAGCAGGTAAACGCGGAGTGCGTCAAGGCCACGTGGATCTGTTAGTACATGATCAAAAGGCCAAATTACCAATGATTGCCTTCTGGATCTGATTCCTATGCTAATCCATCAACAAAATCTATATGAGCAGACACGTGCACACGCACATCATTACAGACACTAAAACACTGGAATCTTTTAGGTTTCCCTTTTTTGTTGTTCTAATTAATACGCCACGTCTTGGGCACACTCGAGGTAATTAACATTGTTTTTTGCCAGCAACACACAGCAGATGGTGATTGAAAATAGAGGGATGAGTCGCTCAATCAACCACCATTTGTCTGTAGCCATTAATTATCTAGCGAAGAATACATTCAGTCCCCAAAGTTGATAGTTTGGGGGGAAGAAGAATACTGTCCTTCTGTTCCTCATTACTCTTTAACAGCAGAAACTGCTGAAACTAGAATGCCAGATAGGGAGATTGCGATTTTAATAGCACTGTCATTATCTTCTCCCATAAGGTGGCATACGATAGAAGGCTTGTGGGGGGAAAAAATTGTGCAAACAATTTCAATAAACAGAAGCCAAGTAACATCTAGCGGTTCATTGTGTTCTGATTCATCAAAGAACATTTTCAGAGATGTTAGGGACAAGAAGCACAGTGTCATTTAAAATGATGGGTCCAGAAACCGCCGCGGGGAGAGTTAATTTTTCTCACAATCAAATGAGGAGCCATCAGATCTCGTGACCACTGCAAGATTACACCACAGACCACGTGACTTAATCAGCAGAGGTGGAAAAAGTACAAAAATTCAAGTAAAAGTACCAATACTTTAGATGAAATATTACTCAAGTAGAAGTAAAAGTACTCATCTGAAAATGTACTCAAGTAAAAGTAAAAAGTAGTTCATTTGAAATGTACTTTAAGTAAAAGTTACTTAGTTACTTTCTTTGTGTGGGGTGTGAGGGTAGTAAAAATAGGACAAGGGGTCAGAAAACCAAAACTATTTTGTTTTTAATTAAAGAACAAGTGTAACAAATGTAAGTGCAAAAACAACAACTTCACAACAACTGAACTTCTTGTTCAGTTTAAGTAGCAACTTAAAGTTAGTTGTTTTGTAAAGTTAGTCACTGTCGGTTCTGGCCATTGGTTTACTGTCAATGGTTCTGGCGCATATTTTTCCCCTGTAGGTTGAATTGTTATTTTTACTCAGTAACGGATAGGATTTATAAAGTAACTAAGTACAATACTTGAGTAAAAACGTACTCAAGTAAAATACAAAATACCGATTTTAAATTGTACTTAAAAAATACAAAATACACAAAAAAAGTATTCAATACAGTAACGTGAGTAAATGTATTTTGTTACTTTCCACCTCTGTTAATCAGTCATGGAATAACAGCATCTTGCCTGTAGCTATGGCAGCCACAATGTTATTATGCTTCAAAATTTAGCTTCTTCCTCCAGTTCTGGCAAAGTCTTGCAGGAGTGCTGACTTCTGCCTGGCAACAGATTAGTGTTTGACGACGCTCAGCTCATATGAAATCCTCTGAAAATAAAAGGCAACAAGAGGGAGAGAGAGAGAGAGAGAGAGAGAGACAGAGAGTGAAAAGGAGTTTGGGGAGTTGAGCAAAGAGAAACCTTGAAGGGACACTGGAGGCGAGAAGTCAGTGACATAGCATCACATCCCGGCATCGCGTCTTTGATGTTATTTTGTCATCACCAGCAGCTCCCTAATCCTACGTCTTTGGCACACTATAATCTTGTTTTCATTCTCTCTGCCAGCCTTGTAGTCAGAGATAATCAGTATCAGCAAACTTTAATTATTGTGATAGAATAGGAGATAAATGTTGTTGCTTCAATGTCAGTTGTTATTTCATTGATACAGAAGGGAAATTTGTACTCTTGATACATCTTGTGTTACGCCGAGAATAAAAAAAAAAAGTGTTCTTGATAGTAAATTACCGGTAGGATTGCTCATGTTCCACCCCATAGGCTTTAATTAACTAGTCTCAGTAATCTAATCTTATTATCGAAGACGGCTTTTTCCACACCCTGACCTGCTTACATGATACTGAGACAGGCAGGACCGTGAGAAAAATACAGTAGTAGGATGATATGCTCACAGAGGAGCTGCCAAAATTCTGCAGCGTTTCGTTTTCAAGTTGCTCTCGACTGCTTGGCCACCAAAACGCGAACCATTTACACATTCTTGTCACATTGCTGGAAACAAAGACTGAACAGTCTGTGCCATGTCCAGGATTTCAACAGCATCCGACACAGCATCCGCAGCCAGATGCCAAATAAAATACAGCGCTACACAACAACAGTGTTTGCCCCACAGAGAGCCCAGCCCCATCAAACCCCATTATCTCCAAGGCTACCACTTACTTCCAACTGGAGTAGAGATAGCTGCTTATCTACTGGTTAATAATAAAAAAGACACATAACAGATAAAAAAAAAAAAAAGCCATGCTATCATGATGGAAATAGAGAGGTGGGAGAAAAGAAAGCCGACAGGGAGAGGAGAGATTTCCAGGGACAGTTTCATTCTGTGGAAAGGGCAAGCAGAAGGAGACCTCCCGCTGTAATGCGGCAGCCAAGCCGAAATGAAAGCCAGCCGCTCTCTTCTCCGGGGCTAAACAGCAGCCTTAATAAAAAACACAATCAGACCCCCAACCTTAAAGTTTAATGCACATTCTTCCCATATTTCTCTTTGCACCAGTGAAAAAAAAAAAAAAAAGACGTGGTGGAAGCTCCTGGTGTGATCCCAGCTCCCAGGCTAAGATATGTGTGTGTGTGTGTGTGTGTGTGTGTGTGTGTGTGTGTGTTAAAGAGAAAAAAAAAAGAAAAAGGGGGGGGCTGTTATAGTCATAATGAAGCCCCACTGAATATCAAGCACACCATCAACTCACTATAGCTCTCCATTGTGTTAATGAAATTGTTCCCCCCAACTTTTTAATTAACTTGCAGACTCATGGTGTGGAGTCAAGTTGTGGACACAGACAAAGACTACAGTGTTCTCTCCCAGGTGATATGAATATCAAAGAGGGAAGCTGCTCTGAATTAAGCTGAGTTTCTTTATTAGGGGAGAAACTTCAGAGAGAGACAGATGTGCTGAGGATGGGCTCGTGTCATTTCTCCTGCGTCAGTCAGCTTTCACTTAACACTTTGATACATAAGCACAGGAGGGAGGGATGATGAATTTATTTTGAATCCACATTTACAACAAGCATTTGATTTCATAACTTTTAAATCTACCTTTTTTTTTCTTTTTTTTTAGTAAGCTCAAGGATCCCTCCTTGATAGTAATCAGAGTGAGCACAAATCACAATCATTCCACAGCGCTGAGTGAAAGTGGTACAACAGCGCCTGATGAAGAGACATTCATCACAAGGAAAGGAAGATCATAGGGAAGCCAGTAAAAGAAAGAAAGTTTTTTTTTTTTTTTTTTTTTTTCAAACACATTTCCCTTTATTGGCATGGTGAGGCTGATGAGAATTGCACATAAAAAATAAAATTCACAAGAAAGTCGTACAATAGGTAGAACCACAAAGGCATTGGTAAGGACTTGGCAGAAGGCAACGTGGATAGGACACAAACTGGTAACAACCCACAGCGACCCCCCCTCCCCCTTTCCCCTCCCACACACACACACACACACACACAC
Organism: Seriola lalandi dorsalis; assembly: GCF_002814215.2. Lineage (NCBI taxonomy): Eukaryota > Metazoa > Chordata > Actinopteri > Carangiformes > Carangidae > Seriola > Seriola lalandi. The sequence goes on along the minus strand of NW_019525216.1, from coordinate 325,578 downwards.
ATACACAAACACACTTCCAGAAACGCACACGTACCTGCCTAAAATCACAAACTCACTCACACAAACACACAACCGCACACACACATATTGTCCTTCCAAAAGAAACATGATTACCCAACAAACATTTAAGCAGTGGCATAGTCCTCAGTAGGTCACATTATTAAAAAGTCCGCCACAGTTGAAATTTGAACCATAAGGTGTTATAATATATTGCTACTCTAGGCAATTTACAAAGCATTTTTTATTACAATGATTAAAGCCACATCTATCAAATGGGACACGACACCATTACCCAAACGCTATACAGACAGCAAAAAAGTAAAACAATGTCTTAAAACACAGGTAAAGGGCTTTCTTTTTATCCTTTTTTTTTTTTTATCCTTTCTTCGACCAATTTTTGCCTCTTTGCATCATAAAAATTAGCCGTTTCTTGTCTCCACAGTCAAACTCCATGAAAGGAAGCCTGTGATCAGCAACGCCTCCCTGCAAAAGATTTTTCCTTCCTGTGATGGAAGCTGGTTCTGTCATTACTTGGCTGGCGCTCGAAACGGGATATTAATTGAACCAGAAACCGCAAGGTTACCTTTTATGTCATGTCGACAGCGCTGTGATATCTGGACTGTGAGTGGGGGGTGGGGTGGGGGATGGTGGTGGTGGATGGGGAGGCATGCGATACATTGTTGAGTAGTTTTCTCTAGGCTGATAGAATGTCATTTAAAAATCTGCCAGTAAAGACAGCTGTGAGGCAGATATCCAAAGTGGTATATACTGTACCGACTGTCATCCTGTAATAGCCATGCACTACACAACAAACAGGTTCAACTCGACACATTTTTACACACGGGGTGGAGTTTAAGAGTCAGTCACGTTTGCACAGATGTCACAAGGTAATGCGTGCATTACAATCACATAGACTCAATTACATCTTTAAAGGGAAGAGCAGGAGGTGGGAGTGGGGACATTCAAGTGTTTACCGCACAGGGTGATGTCACGGTGATGAAATGCCAAGATACAGGAATGGAGTCCTAACTACCAGCGACTGGGTAATGGGTCAAGTCCAAAAATCACACAACAGTAGGAGCTAAAATACAACTCTGAAAAATAATTTATTGCTTTTTATATAGTTTTTTCTTTCATTTATATTATTATCATTGTTATCATTATTAATTATATTGTAATTATTGTGAATAATATTAGTAGCATCATTGTTTATATATATTTTGTACATCAAATACAAGATCTTTAAAAAATTCAGGAAAAGGAAATTGTAAACTTTTGTTTGGCATTCACATAATCAAGCGTGAGTGGAGCGATGACAACAAGTGTTTGTGGTGGTACAACACAATTCCTGCAAAATCATTTTATTGCTTCATGTTCTGCTTCTGTGTGGAAAGGAAAAACCAGCGACGAGCCGCAGATCTGACTGAGAGCGGAGACGGAAATCATTGAAATGATGAGGGGGTTGGCTGTTGGAGTGATTAGCTGAATGTTCTGATTGTTTCGGAAAGGCATAGAAGGTAATATTATCCCCACCAAACCATTTATTGTACACCCTGTCTAGTGATTACAAGTTAAATAACACAAATCGAAGGACAACATAAATAAGCAAATAAAATTTCATGAGGTACGCCATGTGAAATGGAGCCCATAAATATTTTTGATTCTAATATTAAAATAAATAGATAAATATGTGTTTGTACTGATTGAAAAGATTTGAATGCAGTTTTCTCTCTCACTGAAGGTAATCAAAAGGAGAACCATACAAAGCAATGAAATCAAACCGAGTTATATATCTATATATATACTGATTGCTTCAGAAATAATTAATAAAAAATGGGGTACCTTTTTTTTTTTTTTTTTACAATCATGAAAAACACGTTAAAAATGCATTTTACACTGGTTGTTATAAGCAAAAAACACTGATTGAGAAACTTTATAAACAGAGAAAACTATACATGGTTGACTGTTTTTCCCCAACAAAATAACTTAAAAAAGGACGTTTGTTCACATGCTCCCTCAAAATGAGCAGTCGGACACATCTTTTTTTCTTTTTTACAATCATATCATGTCTTCTAAACATCATGTAGGTGTACAATATGTTTTACAGTATTGTAATAACTACAGATCGACATTCTGGATTAAGAAATTTTCTCCTCATTTTTAAAAAAGGCTGCGTTTTACAGTGCATAGCTGTAACAAATAAAGAACTTTATCCGATATGTACATAAAATAAAAATATTCCTTTTTATAGTATTTGTAAATACACGGCTACATTTCTCCTTAAAATGTAGACAACAATGTTACCTTGAGAATTTTACCTCCAAGATACAATTCCCTAAACTCTTGTTTGTCATGTAACACCAGATCCAAACACCAGATTCAAAAAGAAAGAAGAAAAAAATCAACTGCAAAACAAAAACAAATCTGGCTGAACAAGCTGCATGTTTTCACCCCCAAAGAATTGTGGGCATTGTAGTGCTTGGAGAGAAAAAAAAAAAATCATTTAAAGTTTTTTTTTTTTTTTTTTTCTTCTTTCACTGATGGTTGTACAGCAGTAGAGTGCACCAAACCTGTGCACCAGGTTCTGAGGGTTCACTGGCTTTCCCAGAATGCAATGTCTCTTCCCAGCTCTTCAGCAGCTATGTTCATGTAAACTTTATTTTTGATATATTCATTTATATTGATATAGGTCTATAGACTTATTCTTATATACTCTACGACATAGAGTGTAAAACTTCTGGTAGTCTCGTCGTCAAAGGAGCGAGAAACAACAGTGAGGTATAAGAAGTCCCTCTTTGTGACAGACAGCAGGTGCCACTGAACTGGTTACCTTCTCAGGCTGCGCTGGGCCTCCCTCAGCAAGCTGTCAAAATCCATGGAGTCATACTTGCTTTTTGTGGAGGCTGGATCAAAGTCGTCCGAATGGGAATCTGAAAGGGGAGGGCGGGCGAGGAGGATTGTGGTTAGAGTTGAGCAGAGCAGGATTCTTTGAAAATGCACCTATACCAAGACTTTCACCTTTGTATTCTCAGAGGAGTTTATGATCAGAGCTCACAGAATATTCTCCCTTTACGACAGTATTGTTCGCTCCTGTCTGGCTCCAGTGTTAATCTGATAGTCACTGTGCTATGAAGCTTAGATGTCCATCTTCCTGAAAAAGAAAATGTTTTCTTCCTGGTCTCTGGCTGCAGAAAGTAAAGTGCTGGCCACAAATTCATGGGTAACATGAAAACAGGAAAATGCACAACCAACTGTCAGTCTTGGAGATAATATTTTATGAGCTCTTATGTGCTGAACTATTTGTTGTTCGGCCACAATTAATAGATGGAAATTGTTTCAATCAAACTGCTACGAGCGAGGAGTTCGGATAGTGGGGGTAGGAAAAAGTGTTTTCTTCTACACAGAGGCCACAGATGTGAGAGCGTATCCATATGTCCTATTTTTCCCGATCAACCTGATAATACATAGAGTATCTTATCTCTGACAACAGACAGCTTCACAAATGGGGCCCCCAAAGGGCCCAGCAGCACACTCCAAGAGCTTTGAGAAATGGGAATGACCATGGCAGCTAGGAGACGCCAGTCGTGATCTAATGCAATGGCCGAGGGCGAGATTGCGTCACACAGCGCACCTTGAGGGATGAAAAATATCCCGGTGCTCTACTTAAAACTAATGGACAGTGTCTCAGAAAACAACAAAAAAAAAAAAAAGAAAGAAAGAAAGAAGCGGGAGCCTACCAGATTGAGAAGGAGGGGCGGGGGGGGGGGGGGTTGGACACCACACTATTATAAGATTCTCCCTTCCTCTCAATCTCTTTATCCTGTGCTATCAGTATGGGGACGACCAAAATAGCCTGTTCCTGACAAAGAGGCGGTCAAATGAAGGCCTTTCCATTTCAGTAGACTGATTAGTCAATCTCGGCATAATGTCTACCCTCAAGGCTTTAGGATTAGCAACTGTTTCTGTGTGTCAATTTCTCATCATGTCTTCTCTTAAAAAGCTGATGGCTTTGAGCATGTGTTTTGAAAAATATATAGTGACCGCTTCATTTATTGAGGAGAGTGCTCTTATTCTAAGTGACCCATTGACCCTCTTGTAGCTTTGCCTTATTCATTCCTGACCTCCCAATCTGCTGGTAAACACATGTCGGGGGGGGGGGGGGGGGGGGGGGGGACTGGCTGCAAGATGCAAGAGTCAATATCTATCTGATATGTCATCAAACGGAGGAGATGATCTTTTGTGGCTGTGCAACACTTAACATAATGAGGCATGTCTCACTTAAGTTTCAATATGGCTGCTCGATTACTGCCACCTTTATCATTGTGCAGCTTCAGAAGAAAAAAAAAAGAATCTTTTCTTTCTTCACATGTCATAAAGGGCATCCTACCGGAGGAGAGAGTCTTGATTTCACTGATAGCTTGAATTATTTATCAAATGCGTCATTCAGCTACAGTTTCCTATCTGAGATCTTTGTATCTGACCCATATGGAAGCTCTGCATATACAGTACATCAGCTACAGATGTATGTGTACCTTTACTCTCAGGAATCACATATGTTAGATGAATCCTGCTACGCCGCTGACACCCACGACACCCCGAACTCCCAACAAAGGCAGTAGGTACGAGTAAGTAGGTATGCTCCCACAGTGGCCCCTCCCTCTATGTAAATGACGGGCGCCTACGTGCCACATCAAGGCTCTACCTCGTTTCAGCGCCGTAACAGCTGGCAACAGATGGAATCTCACTCCAGAGGGAGGAGGGGTTTCTGGGACTTAACCTTGCTCCCACCTTCTTCTTCCTCACCTCATCTCTTTTCCTTGTCTTCGTTCTGCTGCGCCTTTTTTCCCTCCTAATTTCCTCTCTACTCCTCCCTCTTCTTCTCCACGCTCTTAAAGTGATCCCCACACCCACGCAGCACATGGAAACATACCTTGAACACAGCTGCTCGCGTGCTTTTAAGTGCCATCTTTCTCCCTAATGTCTCGCTTTTCATATCCAAACGGTAGAAACAAGCGTCCCATGTGCATATGAGTAATGGAGTCTGCCTCGATTTGCTGTAGATGTGACCAGCAGGGAGGAAATGGAGCTCTATTCTCTGCGTGTTCACAGTCTGACCTCTGAACTCTCTTTGCCCTTTTTGAGCCGCAAATGCCTGGTGGACACATTGAAGGCTGCAAGAACCTTAGATGGATCTCCTTTGATCTGGAAGCATCACTCAAGCCTTTTTTTTTTTTGCTGTCTTATTCCCTACTCCCTCTTTCCCCTTTTCCTCTTTACACTGACAGCCCTCCCAGCTACGCAAATATACTGCATGACTGCAGGGGGCTGATGCAGAGAACAACAAAGCTGCACTTACCCAAGTCTGTGTAATGTGATTTGCAGAACTGCTTTTGTCCGCCAAAGCACAGCTCGAACTGAGGCTCGTTTGACCTGCGTAAGGTGTGTCCGTTCTCAAGGGCGGCAAAGGCGTCACAAGTGTAGCGGTACGTGATGAAGCCAAAATTGTCCCTGGTCAAGAATAGAAAATGATACGTCAGAGTGTTGCTGTGGGGCAACAATAACTGAACAGGGGGAGGGGGGGCTTGTCTTAGATGACGATCACACTGTTTATATGCAAAAGAGAATCAATAAATGTGTATCTTTGGGGCTCTGTAGGCCGAGACGTAGATGAATCAGGAGACGCTCTGAGACTACAAAAGCTCTGTCTTTGTCTTAGACCTTAAAACACTCGCCTCTGCTCTAAGTTCAGCAGTTACAGCAGGAGATTTTTGAAATCATCATTATTATTATGATTATAATTAGGAATGCTCAAATAAATGGCTACTATAGCTCTACACTAATACCAGACTACTATAAAGATGCACACACACATACACACACACACACACACACAAACACACACACACACACACACACACACACACACACACACACACACACACAGAGTCCTGGGGGCCTTACCCATCGTCCCTCAAGTTCACTGCACATTCTTCAATTTCGCCAAAGACTTCAAAGCGGCGCTTCAGCTCCGTCCGGGTGCAGTTGGACCTCAGTCGCCCCACGTACACCACCCGTCTCTCCTCCTGCTCGTTAAGAGGAAAGACAGAGCAGAGGTAGGAGATTAAAAGGGGGAGTGTGTTTTTCCCTTTCCCCTCTCTTTCTTCACTGAGCCCTAATGAATTGGTCTTGATCACTCCCGTGGATACTGCGGCTGACTTTGGGCCCCCCGATTTTGTCCCCCTTTCCTGTCTGTCTGTTGTGTTCCTCTGTGATTGGTTCAGCTTGCTTCCTCTTATCTGATAGACTTGCAGTTTGGAGGCACCTTCAATCTGCCTTGGCACCACAATTCCTCTTTCTCTCTGCAACTCATCAACCAGAGGCAGTGATTTTTATCAAATCTTAAGTTTGGGGCTGCTTCTTCTTTCGTGAAGTCTAAAAATAAAGCAGCGGGGTGACTCAGCCATATATCAGAAAAGCCTGTTTCTGCCTTTCTTTCTTTCTTTCTTTCCAACTTGGGATTCAAACTTACAATACACAGCAAAGTAGGCGGGGTTGTTAACTGAGAGGTCTGTTAATATTATAAGGATATTCATATACAACAGAGAGGGAGCATTAAGAGCTGCGGTAGTGAGCCATGGGGAAAAAAACATGGATTTCCTTGAACCTCAGAGGACGTGGGGGTCATAGCGGAATAATTTTGGAACAAACTGCACGAGGCTGCAATTATAGCTTTTGAGTAGTTTAATTGCATCTGCTAATCATATAATACAGCACAAGCCCGGGGCTACAGTGCATCATGAGTATTATTTATTTATTCCTTCATTTACTTGCCATTACTGGGGCAAGTCCATTGAGGCCTGTTGAAATTTTGAATGCTGTCTTGAGGGTAGTCGTAACATATATGTAAATCAGTTGCCTGGTGCTAAACTCAAAGTTCACCTTTGCCCCGTTTGACTTATACGGAGTAGCCTAGAAATATATAAATTAACTACAGATGACTGTTTTTATGCTGCTTACATACTGTTTGAGACAAAAAAAAAAGTATTTGCTGAATTAGGGGTTTAGTTGCTGACAACTGATAAATAGGCGGTCTCTTCTTGATGGCACCCTGAGGGCTGCCTGTGTGTGTGGGTGTGTGAGTGAGTGAGAGCGCGAGGCAAAAACAGAACGAGACAGACACACACACACACACACACGCGCACGCACACACACACACACACACACACACACACACACACACACACACACACACACACACAAACAAGGAGACGCTTTCACATCCCTGGTCTCCCAAACCTCGTCTGACAGCTTGAGCTTCTCTGCTCGTAATTGTTTGTCTCTCCATCTCTGAAAATGTATGCATGCCAAGCCACGTTTGCATTACTGCATCATTTAAAGTGCGCTTTATCAGCGGGTGGTAGTAGCGTGATCTCCCTGGAAACTAAAGTAATTTCACACTGAGACAAGGAGAGTGGAGACATGGGAGAAAATATGATATTCACTGCATCGGGCTGACTTTTGAAATAGATAAAGAAAAAGGGAAAAAAAAAAAAAGAGCTCAAGAGAATCAGTAGCCGTTTCCTTTTTTGTCCTTTTCCCCGTCTTGCTCTCCTAGTTTCTGTTTTCCACTATTTTAACATTTTACCCCTGTGGTGTGATTAATAAGAGTCGACAGTGTTTCCAGATGACAGAGACGTTAAAAATACACAACCCGGAGATAAAGAGGAAGGGCCTGTCGCCTGAATCATTCAGGAACTCACTTTGTATATATTCTTTCAGCGGAGGGAGACGCTGAGGCACATGGCACTGGGCTGGAGGCTGTCTGATCCTAAGTAATGTGTGTGTGTGTGTGTCTGTGAGAGGTTTCTGTGTGTTTGCAGGAATTTGTACATGTGCCACAGCAGTGATTGCATGCGGTCTTTTATCAGTGGCAGCAGGAAAGGCGTAAAGTACAGCACAGAAAAAAAACAACAAAAAAAACAACGGGGGGGGGGGGGAGACGGAGGAAATGAGATGGCAGTTGTGTTTGTTTACTCACTATTGCTTTCTGCCTCTGCCTCTCTCTCTGCTCGGCTCTTTCGAACTCCCGCTTCTCGTAGTCCCGGCGGTACTCCTCCCTCTTCAGCCTCTCGTGCTGGTACTCCTCATAGCTGTCATACCTGTGGAGGATGAGAGACTTATGACATCACTGTCCTAGCTTGTCCTCTAAATTCACCCTCCCCTGTTGACGCTGATGAAGAACAACTGCCAGTGTTCACCAAGGAGCAGTCGCCACTGATGGAGGGGGGTTGCAAAGGAACGGAAATGGACATGTTAATAAGATGTCTCTTTGCCATTGATATGATTACGGAGCCCGCAGGAAAGGCCCGCGGGAGTGCCGGCGAGCAACGCGGTCGGGGAGCCAGGCAGCTGCAACTGTCAGCACAACTTCACATGTCATTACTTTCTGCTTAGTTAGGGCTTCATCAAGAAGTGCAACTTTCTCCCCCACCCCACACTAGCACAAGACGTGTCTGTTAAGTTTTCGACTGATGAGCGACTCTCGGGCTTGTCGGGTGTCATTAGGCATGTGGGTGCCAAATCAGCTCGGAGCACTGGGATGGTGTCAGTCTCCCTCTCTCTCTCTCTCTCTCTCTCTCTCTCTCTCTCTCTCTCTCTGCACTGTGTCAGTACTTCTCTGCATATGAAATGGTCCCCTCTGCAGTGGCTCATGGAAAACTACAGAGGCACTAAGTTGAATAAGCATCATTATACAGCTGGGAGCATCGACTCATGAGTGAAGTAATGTGCATCAGTATGATTTGGGATCCTCTTGTCACTAGTCCAATAAAACATGATCAATTAAACATATTTCCCCCAAATGTTTGTCAAGGGGTCCCCGTGTGGACGGAACAGACTGCATACAGGCTTCGGTCTTGATGTGGAGAGGGAATCGCAGAGAAATCAAACTGCCTCTGAGTGGTGACAGGGAAAAGTTCATTGTTCACTGTGACTGCTTCTTCAGTGAGGTCTTTTGAATTCTCAGGCAGCCTCGGAGAATACACACTTGTCCCGACTTGAACTTTGTGACTAAACAAAGGTTTATCCCACACAAAACAAATGAGAGGTTAAATAATTCATTTCAAATAATCACCTTGGCCTGCGGCTGAGAGGAGATCGAGACTGAGGGTGGGGGCTCTTGTAAGTCCTGGAGCGAAAAGTGCTTGAATCTGTGTTGTGACGAGACCTGAGGGAGAAATAGAAAATGTTAAACAGGAAAACTTATTTTTACCAACAGCTGGGAGTGATGTTCATCTCGCACAGCAGAAACATGTTTAAAAAGGAATGAAACATACTGTTGGCTGCCGCAAAAGTTGTGACACCTTGGTTAATTTCTTCTTGGCTTTGGGAACCAAATGAACTTCTTTGATATTTGTAATACCCATTAACACGGTTGAAACTGGGTTAATTCCAGATAAAAGCATTCTGGCCTTGTCCTAATCTAACCCAGAAGGCGTGCATGACTTTCTCTCCTTTTCACACACCTGAGCATGCACCTGCTATCTATGTTGTATGAGGAAATGGTCAATACTGCAGGCCCCGGTGGCCCGACTGTAGAGCTTGTACCCCTGCACTCCTTAAGCTTGATGCTTAATTATTGAAGTGTTGCTGAAGAAGGACGAGCTGAATAATGGAGGGGGAGAACTTTGGGAAGCTCAGTGAAGCAAAGGAATGGCAGATTGGAAAGATCTAGGATCTTGCGCTGTGAAACTTGAACAGAGAGGAAGATTTTTGAGAATTATTTGGCTGACATTCTCTCTATCTTTCTTTGCATCAAAATATAACAAGCTTCTTGTTCTGTCACTTTCAAAACTCTAATCCCTATCCAGCATTTTTCAGAAGGCTTGTCAGTGTCAGATTCTGATCAAATGATTTGGGACTATTACGATATAATCTGTGAGCGAGCTGGTGTAGAACAAGGTCCCAATAAAGATAAAGTGATTCTATTGGCTCTGTGGAGTAAACTGACCTTTAAATAATCAGGCAAACTAACTGAGTCACTGCACTGGAGTCCTACACTGAGGCTCAATGAACTACTACTGACAAACTGAATTTACTCACATCTTTCTCAGCAACTATGGTTTGACTCTGTTCTTCTACCAAAAACACCCAACAGAAACCCCCTTGGCGCTGATCAAAGGGAAGCATGGGAAATGTAGTTCTCACACAGTGCTATGATGATAGGAGTCTCTTTTGAGAGGGGTTTTGAGACTACATTCCCACAGCCTGGATTTGGCTTTCATCTCTGGGGATGTAAAAGAGGAGGGTTTGCCACTCAGTAAAAACAACAGCTGCCGCTTAAAACAATAGCCCCGGCATCAAACACAAAACAGAAGCATGCAAAGGAGCCAGTGAGGAGGGGAGTGTTAGGAAGACACTCAAATATAACTCCCTGCCTAGAGATGAAAACTGATACTGTTCAAAAGTCCAGCGCCTCTGGCACCTTTCATGTTTTGGGTTTTTTTCCTTTTTGTTCATTGTTCATCGCACCATTCAACCAATCGTCTTTCCTCACTGTTAGTTCAGAGAAATGAAAGTGCCACCTGGTTTAACAGGCAGAAATTGGTTAGCATAACAACTGCAGACAACTTGGCTTTGTGTAAGACTTGCCAAATCTAATCTGCATTTAGTCCAAGCAAAGCAAAGACTAGCAGGAGGTCAAGAGCCCGTGCTAAGAGTCTCCAGGGTCTATTCTGTCTGATGACGACTGATCAAGCCTGTTTTACACTCCTAAGCTAGACCCCCTGCCAGCTCCAAGCCCTGTTTAAACTGCATGGGTGGGGTGCAGCCAAGGTTCAGCCAAAAAAAAAACAGGAGATGTCTGTGTGTGAGTGTGTGCAAGAGAAAAAGAGAGAGAGAGAACGAGAGAGAGAGAGAGAGATGACTTACCAGGAAGAGGGGCGTCTGTCAGGTGAGCTGGAGAGAGAGCGCCTTCGGTAGTGTGAGGAGGAGCTGCGGGAGCCGGAGTGGGAACGAGAACGGGAGCGGGACCCGCCGCTGGTCCAGCAGAAAGGTCTGCCTGGAGAGAGGAGGAGGGAGGAAGGTGGGGAGACGGAGCCTCGCGAAGGGGAGCAGCTGGATGGTGGGGAACAGGAGGGAGAGCAGGGGGGGCAGTCAAAGAGTAGGTCCAGAGGGGTGCCCTCCCATGGATAGAGGAAGCGACTCTCACGGCCCTCACCCAGCTCTAGTTCATCGTGGAAGGGCAGGAAGCCTGGATGCAGGTAAATGGAGCCAGGCAGCTTCTGGGATAAGTACTCGTCCTCTCCCTCCTTGAGGGACTGAGGGGCTGCAGACTTGTTCGGTTTGCTGCCTGGTTCTCTTTCCTGACCACCCTGACTGTAGAGGGCTTGTAAAGGGTGGCCAAAGTGCTTGTTGAGTTCTGCTCTAATTTCTTGGTCGCACAGGAGCTTCCGGCTGGTGGCAGAAGGGTGTTCTTGGTCCCTGTCAGTAGTGGCCTCTCGTGAGGGGATCTGGGTGGTTTGTGTAAGGGTCTGCTTCCCTAACCCCTGGACCCGGACTGCTTCTCCATCCACAGAGGCAAAATTCTGCTGCTTAGCCAACGGACCAGATGAAGCTGATGATGGAGAGCAAGAAGATGAAGATGATGAAGAGGATGGTGGCATGGCTGAGTCCTTACATTCGACATGCCTGTCCTCCACTGTGCCTGTAGTAGGCATGGGAGCAGCAGTGGCACCCGAGGTGACTGTCATTTCCGCTGCTGTAGTCATGGTAACAGTGGCTGCGCCGCTGTCCTTCTTAGTGCTAGCTGACGCTTGGCAATAGTCATGGTCACTGTAGCCACGGGGCGCCGCCCGCTTATTGTTGCTAGTGCTGCGATGCTCCTCAAGGCCGCCCACCACTGTGTGTTGGGTGGCGGAGTAAGGGAGGGCGGTGGACGCTTTGCTCAGCTGGGCATAAAGCTCAGTCTGTTCGGGACCCTTCCTGTTGGGGCCCCCGCCTGAGGCACCTGGGGCCGGGGCCAGAGCGCCGGGGCCCAACTCGCTCAACCTGGCTCTTTTGCATGCCAAAGCTGAGGAGGAACATGAAGACAACTTGGTTTTGAGCGATGCTTTGAAAGGATTCTCTTGACTGGCTTTGTGTGGGGGCGTGGTAGGTGGTGTCAGACCTGCAGAAGGGATGAAGAGACAGAGGTTGG
>NW_019525216.1:292241-313362 GCF_002814215.2 Seriola lalandi dorsalis | reverse complement strand
GGGGGGGGGCAATAAAATGAAAATGGAATCATAATGCAGACCACTCCAAATATCCCCCTCTCCCTCCTTCCCTCACTCATCTATAAACTCCCAGGTCAGTTTATGGACAGTGGACACAGATACATGCCTGATTAAAATATTCACTTTCACTTGGCCTAATCCTGATCTCTATTTATTGCAATCTTGACAGATTAATGTAATGCTTGGTGTAACTTAATATGGTGGTGCTGTAATACGGATGACTTGCAACCCCCTTCCTCTCTGACCTTGGAAAGATCCCTTTTCATGAAAAAAAAAAAAAAACACAACACAAAACCCTGTAGAGGACAAAGCTAATGCATCCGAAGAAAAAAATTAAAGTGTGTGTATCATATCTCTGCCTGCCTCACACAATTGTCTGCACTGGACAGCAGCCAATTCATCTGAATCAAACCAGAGACCTTTTTTAACGGTCTGAAAGAACAATCACTGACATGACGGCGTGCATGCTTCACAATGATCCAGCACCGGCTCCGTGAACCAATGTAGGAAGATATGTCACTACACTCAATTTACATGTTGGTGTGCCTGCTGATGTTGCCATGGCGAGATGTCTTCTATGTCATAGAAGCACATGAAGTATTTGCAAATGGGTTGTCATTCTTCTCAGATGGCATGTCACTACTGCTTATGCCACCCCCCCCCCCCAAACCCCCTTTCCCATCTCTTCCCCCGCCTCCTACAGATTTACAACCAGACAGATGGCAGTTATATGGGAAGTCCTGAGATGAGCCCACTTTATAGCATTGTTAATGCACTCACACAAACAGCCACTGCCATTACTCTCATTCTCTCTTTCCTCCTCTCTTTTAGTCTTGTATTCTCCCTTCTTCTCTCTTCCTGTTTGTCTCTATTTCTCCCTTTCTGTCTCTCGGCATCTTTTCCTGTTTCTATCTTGTAGAGAACACACGCACGCACGCACGCACGCACGCACGCAGGCAGGCAGGCAGGCAGGCAGGCAGACAGGCAGGCAGGCAGGCAGGCAGGCAGGCACGCACACACACACACACACTCCACAATAGTCTCTCACCTGAGTCAAACTCAGGCACTGAGTCAAACACCTGTGCTGTCCCTTCCTCTTTGCTTTTCTTATAATGCACATCCCTCTTCCCTTGCTAGTGAATTGCACCAAATGACAGCTATTAGTATCAAATCCAGTGTTAGCGTATGCACCGGGAAGACAGCTTGGCAAAGGCAGTGCGGGAGCCTGATACATAAAAATGCAAGTTTCTGAAGCCACTTGCTGTGTTTGGAATGCCTGATCCAACAGATTATCATCCTACTTATTATCTGGATGTGTCTGTAAGTAGGACTGCAAGCCCCCACTCCTCTCTATCCCCCCTTTTTTCCTCCGTCGTTCTCTCTATTCGCTCAGTTCTGATATAGACACATAAATGCATTATGCCAATGAAATGAGCTACGAAAAGGAGAAGGCAGGGAGGGAGAGCGGGTGCTACACAGTGCCTGAGGAACTTCTGTTTCAACAATGAAGCACCATCTGTCCAAAACAATGTGTGCGTGGGGTCATAAACTAGGAGCCATTAGCGATGGAGGTGAAATAAATCAGAATTAGATAAATATGTGCCTCTCAGTCAATCTTGCTAGTGATGGATGATCCGCAGACATGAACACCAATCATGTAGCCACCGGAGAGAAAAAACGATGAAGCAAGTGAGCAAGACAGAAAGAAAGAGGAGGGTTTTATAATCTTTTTTCTCGTCCAGCTGTAAATTGCGAGGAGACCTCGGAGCGAATAACAACTCCGGGCTTAAAGAGTTGATCCGCCGGTAAGCCATGCAAATAGCAACACACAGACCACCCCAGTGTCATGAGATACAGTAATTAAAGACAACACGGCAGCACAGGGTAAATCTATTAGCTTGGCAGAGATTAGGCCTGAACAGTCAGATCCCAGGGGGGTCTCAGTGGCTGTTGTAGCTTTACTGTACCTCTCTGAGAAGTGTCACGAAAGCATGCAGCCAACAGTTCAAAAGGTGCTATTGCGTAGTATTAAACATAATTTGGGTCAGTACAAGATGTCCAGGTCTATGTTCCAACTGATAAATAAATTTATCTTTCTATGAAACAGTTAGCATTACTACTACAACTCATCATAAAGCCATAAAATAAAATGTTACTGGCAACGGTTCACGGAAAGTTCCATCAGTGAGTTGTCTACCTGGCTTGAAAGTGGACAGTGGAACCGCCCACCTGGCTAACTTCCATCTTTATCATACGTTATCAGTAACACACGCCCTAATCTCTATTGTAGTGGAATGTTACTCTAAATCTGCAAAGGACATGTAACTCGCGACCCAAAAGCTTTCATCTGTGCTTACTGGGATCTATATCCATCTGTCTCATACAGCACGAGACTCAAAAGCTAATCCCCAAGTAGGAGAGGGGCTCAGTAACCTGGAGCTTTCTGGACTAACGACTTTTCCTGCTAATATTCAATCCTAAATTTGCGCAGCACCGTGAAGTCAGGTGAAGGGCTTTATTTGACTGTGCTTGCAAAATGGATGCGGTGGAACAGAACGGACGCACAGATTTGGCCACAGGTCAACAGGCTCGCCCCCATGCAGTAAAACAGGAAGAAATATTAACTGTGCTTGATTGCCCCAGAGCTTAAGCAGCCCTGCTCTTTCCTTTCTTTAGGTCTCAACAAGCGTAGCCTTTGACCCCTCCGGCACTTCAAACCAAGGTCAGACGGACTGAGGGACACACATTTCTATCCCCCGCAAGAGCTGAGTAGAGGGTGCGGGGGGGGGGGGGGGGGGGGGGCAGACATGGGGGCAGACATGAGGTATGTATGAGGACCATTTCCCTCGTTGGTAAATGAATACCCAAAGAGAGCAATGCAACATCACACAGCGCGAGAGGCTAAAGGGCAGCCATTTTGTTTTTATTGACCATAGATGATTAATCTGGGGAAGAAGGGGGGTAATTACTGACATAATTTGCACAGAGGGAGAAAGATGGTTTGACCCCCAATAATGCAGCTTTCACTGAGACTCTCTTCATTTCTGTCTTGTATTTATCTTTTGCCTATAGTTTTCTTTTGATGTAGGTGATTATATCTCAATAACACAAAAGAATGATGTCAATAATGATTATAAAAAACCCTCCCACTGACTCCATTTACAAAACAACATCCTATGCGTGTAAGTCTTAACAGTGGAAAATGCCCCCCCCCCCCAAATTGATCAAATCGCTTGTATGGCTCTGGATTTAAAGGAAGGAAGGTACAGAACATACAGGCAAAACTGAATTACATAGCAAAACCAATTAAAACAATAACACCGCCATTTCAATTTTCCTGTGATGCGTAGCCTAAGTAAGCTGTCAGTCAGAGAGCATTAGGATCTGATGGAGGAAGAGTAAAGCATATTAACGCTTCAGTAACAGGGGAGGAGAGACGGCGGAGGATGGGAGGGGTTTGCTAATAAACCCTGAAGAGATTGAAAAGCCTAATCAATACTCAGGCACATAAATGTTCTCCTTTGCCTTCACCTTGAACTTTGAACTGCGATGGAACTATCAAGATGCTGGAAAAGCCACAGTTAACCCATTACTCACTACAAGAGGGAGGTTTTTTTTTTTTTTTTGGTAAATTTAACAATGACTACATGTGTTTTAAATAAGCAGAAAAATGTGCTCACCTGGGGTTCCAGCAATCTCCACGCTTAATGTGCGTTCAATGGTTTTGTTCTCAAACGGTGATCCCTTGTGGTCACTGGAAGACAAAAAAAAAAGTGCAACATTTTACCTCTCGGGGGGAAAGCGAGACCTTGCGAGCTTTTGTGATCTAACAAATGGAAATGAGTCACAAAAATGCCTCAACTTGGATTCTAGTCCATATAGTCTTCTTTGAGTGTGTCATTTTTTTCTGTAGTTTGTTGCTGCTTTTTTTTTTTGTTGCCTAGAATAATGTGGAAAAACTTCTCACACTTACTTTGGAGACTCTGGGGTCAAAGGAAGTGGCAAGGTGGTTGGTTTGGCTGCAGAACACAAAGGAGCATGGGTAATTATTGATCTAGGTATAACACTCATGGCAGAAGAGAGCAGGTCCACATTCTGCAACTATTAATCTCAAACTAGCTCATTAAATGCAAATTATGACTAAATAGACACCCATCCCTGGTTAGAAAGTCCTTCTATGGACACTAGTGTACGGAGCATATCTTTTTAGATTGACCCCGTTTTAACAATTTATTCTCTTAGGATAGACTGTTCACTCTGTGAGGCAGGATGAAGTGATGGTACATGTTTCACAGGTGTCTAGACACAGACATACCCTGCTCAAGACAACAAACAGATCAAAATGGAATAAAGACATAGAGAGACGATGCCACAAACAAGACACATGACAGTGGGTGAGCCCCTCCCTGGACAATAAAGTCATAAACGCATGCACCAACAGCAGAGGAAGGGGAAAAAAGAAGGAAGAAAGGAGAGTCAAGGAAGCTTGTGCAGTTGCCCGAGGCTCTGGCCGACTTGTGCTCCAGCTAAGGGAACGTGGCTTTAGTAGCACGACGCTAAAGAGCAGCACCCGGGCTTTGAGTCTAAATGTACATATTCAGCACACTCAGCTCAATCAGCAAAAGATGGTTCAAGGGTCGACTTTATGAATACAACACGTACAGTAGCAAAACATGGCTCGCCCCTTTTCCCACCCCCTCCGTTTTTTTTGTTTTTTTTTTAACTTCACTCGATTTAAATTTTAAAGAATGCCTCCGGGACTAGCAAAAAGCATTGGCTAGCAGGCTGTTTGTTGTCATTGTTGTTTGTGCCCTCAAAATGACTGTTAGATTCGAATTAGAGTAGGGGTTAGTTGTGAAGTCAAACTGGGAAGTGGTTAGAGCAGGAGAGGGAGAAGAGAGAGCAGAGATAAGGCCAGTGGGGGGGATGCAGTCATGATTACCTAACAACGGGAGGCCCTGGTCGTCGGGGTGCTCGCTGAGTGCCTGCCTGTGTGGGTGCCCTTGCCCTTGTATGATGCAGGGAGGGGTGGGCTCTGCAATTCTAGTATCTGGGAAGAGTGGGCTTGGTGGGCCCTGTGAGAGCACCGCTGCGGGGCTGCCCGTGACATGGTCATCATCATCATCATCAACACCATCATCATCATCATCATGGTCAACATCCTCCCCATAGCCCCCCTGGATTGGCCACCCCAGCTCTAGTCCAAAGCCCATGTCTAGCACTGGATCTGCCTGGCTGACCCAGCTCTCTAGGTCTAAGGCAAGAGGTGACAACAGGGGCTCTGACTCAGGCTCTTCAGCCTGACTTACTCCCCGGTTTCTAAAATCAGTGGTCCCTCTGAACTCTTCCTCCTCCACCTTTGAAACAGCCTGGGCTGGACTCTCAGACCTCTTACCTGCTAATTTGCCCTGAGTGCTGGGTAAAGGGGTGATCTTAGGTGGGGGAAGGTGGGCCCGATACTGAGCAGGCCTCTGTTTGGAGGTGAGCAGCTGGCTAAGTAAGGGGTGCCCCGGCTTCTCATCTCTTTTCCTAATAGTCACTGTGATGTGCCTATGTGGTGCACGGCTGGCACCACTACTGCTACTACGGCCTTGCCTGCCAAAGCCCTCACTAGCCTGAGTGGCGCCCGCAGCCTCTCGGCAATGCTCACAGCTGTGACTCACCTCTCTGGGAGGGAGGGAATAAGAATGCATATACCTAATAAACCTAGCGGCGGCCAGGCGGCCCACATTGCCTGGCGGCCTTCCTTCTTCACTGGGCGGCCCGTGCTCCAGTTTGGGGCGGGCATGGCCGCAGGTGGAGGTTCTGTGGCCGACAGGGATAGAAGCACCCTCTGACTCCTCAACACCGCCATCGTGAGTGCAACGCTGCCACTTCCCAGCCCCAACACCAGCCACACTACACTCGCCTGCAGCCCGGCTCTCACCTCGCTGGTGATGCTGCTGCAGCTGCTGCTGCTGCTGCTGCTGTTGTTGTTGAGATGGCACAGCTGACTTCTTCTTGGAGGTGGTGGAGGAAGATGAAGAGGAGGTGGAGGAGAGGGAGGAGAACGAGGAGGTGGATGACGAGGATGGCGACGAGGAGGAGGAAGAGGCGCCAAGACCCAGGCCACTCTTGTCCCTGCCACTGGCGCCGCCCCACGTGCTCTTGGCTTCACTGGCTTTGGTGTGGAGCAGGATGTCATCGGTGGCCGTTAGGTATTTCAGCAGCTCAGTGCAAGGCCGCCTCACCGGGCGGTTCTGTTGGCTGGAGCCCCCTCTTGCTTTGCCATTCCAGGGGCTCTCCGTCTGTGCAACATAGCAAGACAGAGAGAAAGAGAAAAGTATTAAGTTTGATCAAATAAAAAAGTTTTGCTCACTGTTCACAGTGCAGTGCAGTTGGTCCAGTTGTGAAAAATGTTATGTGCTTTACTTGGCACAAAAATAAAAGCAGAGAGAGACGGTGCGAGGGAGAGGCTAAAGGAGCGACTCAGACCGCCTGAGCACAGCGGTTGCCCAACTGTCTGGGAGGCGATGGTGGGAGTGCGGTCCGCCCATCATCTTAATTGTGTGGCCCTCCGAGCACCACAGCGCCACTCTGTACGCACACCATGTCCTCCGGGAGTCCTCATTCGCTGTGCTCCAGAAATGGATGACTCAAAGGCACGGTATGAAAATAGACTCTGTGAGGAGGGTTGACGCACTACATGTACAAACATAGTACGCACGGCACACACAAATCTGTGTCGTGTTTACCAGACAGTGTGATCATACAAAAGCTTTTTACATTCAGAGGATTTGAAGCGCGAGGGAAAGCATAACACAGACATTTTCCCAAACAAGAGCAAATGATCAAGTGTTTTAAGCTGTAAATGAGGCTGAACATATAGTATGTCAAGTTCTGAAATTCACATACTTTATTCACATTCATAAACGTATGATACTTACACTGACTAAATTTAATCTCAATCAATCCCGCCCCTTTGGAGAAAAACTCTTTTGAGAGCCATCTAATGAGAACATGAAGTCTGATATTTTGATATTGTCATCTCAAGGCATCAATCTAGCCACAAGAGTGCCTGTCGCTGTTTCTTTTTCTTTTTCTTTTTCTTTTTTTTTTTCCAACAGGCACCATACCAAGGCGGATAAGTGGTGGAGCTAATGAGACAACGGTGCCGATGCCTCGCCTGGAAAGCCCAACAGCAATCAGCCTGTTTTCATTACGAGATGGCCCCCCGGGAGAGTAGACTAGAGCAGTAGTCTAACATCTTCTAAAGGCGGCCACCAAAACAAGGAAAGAGTGAGGGAGGCAGGGAGGGAGGGAGAGCAAGCAACCAGAGAGAGGAAGAACAGAGTGAGAGAGATAAACAAACGCGAACAAAAAAAAAAAGAAAAAAAAGAAATGTGTGTACATGAGTGAAACAGCATGGCAGTGCGTGTATTTGTTTGTGTGTGTGTGTGCGTGTGTGTGTGGGTCCCTACCTTGACGACGGCAGGTGGTGGTCTGATCCGGTGGTTGCTGCTGGCTGCATGGTTCTGTGCCTTGCCACCTGTGTATTGATTATAGCTGAGCTGGGAGTTTGCGGGTGCCAGAAGGAGCTTCTTCAGCTGCGAATGGACCCAAACAGAACAAGAGAAAGTGGTGAAGGAGGGAACGTGTGGGGGGTGTGTGTGTGTGTGTGTGTGTGTGTGTGTGTGTGTGTGTGTGGGGGTATGCAAATGACCATTTTCTTTCAATTAGACAGCCTGTGCTTTGTAAATGTACAACCAGCAAAGACCAGTAATGCAGCTATAAAAGATAAAATCACTGACACACCTCAAAGATTACAGATTTTTATGCAATTTACAGTATGTGACAGGACGAGTCAAGTAGTTTTTCTGCCTGTAAAGGTGTTTTTGTGTACACAGAGCCAGGCTTCACAAATGTGATTGAATAAACACACTCAGGCTTGTGACTAAAGGTCATTTGGGAGGGACCGGCATGGAATAAAATGGACTATAACGGAACATAACATAACATTTTAGGTCAAAGCCTTTCAACTAGAGAAATGCCCAGATGGTTATGGTTATGTGTAAAAATAAAGAAGGAAGCACAAAGGTAAGCTGACTTCTTATTGACAGCCCTGTCGTTTTGCCAGAGAAGCTGACTGGGGCACGGGGGGATTAGTTGAGGCCCACTGAGAGCAGATGAGATGAGATAGATTTCGTTTTCCCCTTATTTTCATTACGTACCAGCTTGATTTCAGGGCTTGTGGCACTGTGTCAACCACAGTTGGCCCCACCACAGCGTTCATATCATTGAACTGGCGCCACAATAGCACTGTTACGTAATTACCACTGAGCAGCGAACACACTGATCCATTCCATTTGCTGCCCTCCCCTCTGCATCTGTATCTCTTTCATGCTCTGACTACACATATAGGGAGCACATGGTGGCAAATGTGTCATGAGTGTGGATCGAGCGCAGCCAAATACAGAAGTCGAACAGACAAACGGCCAGCTTCGGTTGCCCAGTCTTGTTGAAGAGTCTTATCTGGTGTCTGCCATGAACTGGCAAAGAAGAAGCAGTGTGTGCAGGGTTGGAGGTCAGGTCTCAGGAATAACATATGTTTTGACCCTGGAGTGGTGGTAATGGGAGAATAATGAGAAGGAGGAGCTGTTGGTCATACCAGGGAAGGCTCCTCAGGCTCTGGGGTGCGCGGCGAGCCGTCGGGGGAGGAGGGACAGCTCCGGTCACTGGCATTGGTCACGTCCCCATCTGCCAGGGCCTCAAACGAAGGCAATCCGTCCTCATCCACCGGGATGCTGTCCAGGGTCTCTGTAAGCACTGCCAGCAAGTTGGCCTCATTTTCTTCATCTATCTTCTTAGGAGGGCAAAAACGGGGGGAAGACAGAGACAGAAAAACAGAGACAAGAAAAATAGGACATTTTAGTCTGAGAAGTTGCGTCTTTTTTTTTTTTTTTTTCTTCAGGGAAGTAAAAGTGGTGGGTGGATGCATGCAGACTTTCATTGCTAATAGAGTGGGAAGATCTTTTTTTTTCAATTTTTTTTTTTTCAATTTTTTTGCAGCAGCTGAGCTGGCGCTATTCTTTTAAAAAACAAAATTCTCTCTGTGTGCAAGTGAGTCAAGCCTGTCACTCATATTTTAAACACGCAGCTTACTGGACCAAAATAATATCTCCCCCAAGAAAACCCATTACCAGGGCTGACAAGTAGCAAGTGCCTCGGGAGGACAGGAATGGGCTGCGGTGGGTTGCGGCAACGAGGGGTTTTTGTGGGGGTAAAGGAAACAATGAGCGGAAGTCGACTCTGCTCTCTCTTGTGCCACGGAAGAGGGAGACGATCAGCTTTCCGACAAGATGTTCGCAAGCAACCCTCAGATAAGGGGAATTACCACCCACTAATTCTAACTAAATGTGATATATTTAAAATGTTGGCATAACAGCTGATGTTCACAACGGCCGGGAAGTTACCATCAACATTTCAGGAAAAATAAAGCTTGTTCTTTGCCACTCCGCTCCTCTTTGATGTACCAGCAGAGTTGTTTGCCTGCTGCAGCTGGCTGTTTAATGGTTGAGATTAGAAGTGTGTGTGTGTGAGAAATAAAGAGACAGAGAGATGAATATATAGAGATGAATACTGAGAGTGAGGGGAAAAGAGAGATGTGAGCTGCCAGCTATCAACATGGGAGGTTTACTGGGGATAATAACTATGCATGTGAGTAGTGAAAATAACAAGAGTAGAGAGAATGTATATAGATAGATATTGAGAGTGAGAGGAATGTAGCTTGCTTGACAAAGGCGTGTGTGTTTGTGTGTGTGCACGGCTCTGCCTTTGCAAGTGACAACTTGTGACAAGTGACAACAGGAACTGTAAGTTCCAGGGCCATAAAAGCCCAGGGGACTTTAAGACAGCGGAAAGATAAACAGCGTCGTCACCCCGGGACGTTCTGCGGCCAGCCCAACAAGAACAAATCCCTTTATGCACACGGCAGGATTATCATCGCTCGGCAACGGCGTGTGGCCATCATTATGCCAAAGGGGCCACCAACCTCTCAGATACCAGCACCATGCCTCTAAGACTCCGAATCCCACATGCACAAAATTTACCCGCCCGCTTGTTTCTGTCTACCCCACTGATTTTACACAATTACACACCCACCATGGATGGCACTTTTGGAGCAGCTTTGGATTCACCAATGAGATAGCGGCCATTTTAATGCTTTACCCCCCTCCAAATTTAAAGATGACACAGATATCTAGGACGTTCAGTTAGCTAGCTAACAATGACTAAAACGTTAATCTGATGCTCATTGAGTAGATTTTCTCCTAACAACATGAGCACTCAGTCATTATTAAAAAATGATAAAGGGGACATATTTCACAGAGATAACACGACGTAGACTGGGGCCATGCCGCACTGGCAAGCAATGCCTTGCAGGAAATTGCTCTGTATGAGGTGGCATGCTGTTTAATTACTTGCAAGGAGCTTCAAATCCACTGTGCTGGAACCCTGTGCTGCTGAAATGCTCACCATTTTCCAGCATCCCAAGTTATAACCTGAGCACTAAGCGGATAGGTATTAACCGCTGATAAAGCCAGAGCCTTTTCTTAGCCCAAACATATACCCTCGCGTGAGGAATTGAAAGTAGGATCATTTTAGATTATCACAAATGAGTCTTTAATGAGCCAGCCATCTGTTTAGGTCCAACCTAACCAACCAATCCAAGCAATGCTGCATTTAGGTGTGGCTTTATTCACCTCTGCAGTACAAGTTCAAACCTATACACTTGCTGTAGAAATTGCATTCTATGCCACTGTGTGACACTAGTTACATTAAAAGTTGAGAGGGCTGCTCAGGCTTCATTATGTCATGGTCTGGAAAGGATTGGGGAATTTCTGAGGCTGTGGCAGGCTCGGATGTAGTGATTTCAATCCTGTTTCAAAAAGCTCCACCAATTGGCAAGCTCCCACAGGCACACTGCATCCCCGAAGATAACCCAAAAGGGACTCTCATATTCTGAAAGAGACACTTGTAAAACCTTGAATCGTGACGATCATGCTGCAGCCGCTGCTGTGACTCTAGTGGAGGCACTCATGGGCCAAGTGGGGATTTGAGAAATTGGGGTAAAGAGCAAACCTCAGCGATCGTTTTTACTCCGGAGAGATCATGATCAAATACCCCTGTCCAGGAGGGCGAGCTTTGCCATGCCAGCTGAAGGACCACACCTTGCACAGTTTCCGCACCAAAGTCAATCTACCACCAATGACTCGCTTGCCCCTTGCATATTTATAAACAGAACCTCTGTGTGGGTGGACTTCAGGAGCTATGGCACCCAAAGGGGGTGACACCAGGATAACCTGGCAACCTGCTTATAGCCATGTCCACTTATATTGATTACTACAGCAGCTGCTGAGAGGAAAAGAGGGCAGGAAGAACAAAGGGGAGACGAGAAAAATTGTCTCGGCGGGAGCACTTTCTCGCCCATCCCGCTTAATGGACCTCACCGAATTAAAGAGATCTTAACAATCCTGGGCTAATTGTGGGATCACAATATATTAACCCCGCTCCAATTCTAAAGGGTGCCGTTTTGAGCCTGTTTTATTCCAAATGCTTCAATTAGCCATAAAACATGCTGGCAAGTGCTGGCAGAGCCTCTCTCTCCCCTCCTTCACCCCAGCTTCCCCACATCGGAGAAAAGAAAGCCAACTCCAGTTGTTCATTATTAGGTGAGGCCCTTTTGTTATCAGGCAGGCTGTCTTTGAGATTGTCCTTGCGTTTAACTCTTTTATTGAGTTCCATAGCACAGCATTGTGTTCCAGGAGATACTATTCACGCGGCTGATAACGGAAGGTGAAGGTGCTGCTTTAAACAAACACTCACTTCTGAACACTGGGGCAAATAGCCAAATTAAATCTGCTAATTGCTTCTTGAGGATTCCAAGCTCCTGAGCAAATTTGCCAGGGATCAAATTTTAACGAGCTTTTCAGGGCAATGCATCATTTACATGTTAAAAGGAACCAAATGTGTTGTGAAAGTGCCAGCACGATAGACCTGATCACTGAATAACACCAAGATGAAGTTTCAACAGACTAAACAGCCCCGGCGTTATCTTCAAATGAGAGGCAGAACAAGTGAGACAGACTCTGGATGTGGGAAGATAAAATATCTCCCATTAAATGGGTCATCTGGTATTTAAAGTACTGTTTATTGTCGCCGTCTCTTTTTGCTCCCTCTTTCCCTCTCTCTTTCTGCAAACAGAGGAATAGCAACCAGTTAGTTCAGACAGAAAACACTCTTAATAAACTGGCCCTCAAATTGCATGGTGGGGTTAAATCTGCGCCTCGACAATTTAATTGCATTGCTTCATCTCAATCTTTTTTTGTCTGCTCCCTGCTCTGTCAGGTTTCAAAAGCATTCCATTGGATGAGGTTAAGCAACTTGACAGGCCTTCTAATCATGGTACAATCACAAATTGTGGCGTGTATAAGTGTGTGTGGCGACTGGTGGGGTGGTGGCAGTATCAAGTCGTCACATCTTGACTCTGCCAAGAAAAGCGGCCTTGGATTTGATAAACAAATAATGTCATTCTGTGTTATTACCCCCGGCCCCCAGATTTCAGAGGAAATAAATCAAAGTCAGCCTTGCCGTTACGGCGTTAGTCAGGCCTGACATGTCGGCCGGTCACACAGGCACAACATATGGCAGCGGGGAAGGAGGGAGGGAAGAGAGGAGCGGAGGGTTAAGGTATGGCACGATGCACGGCGGAGAGACAAATCATGGCAGCCACTAGAGATGTCTGGTCATTTAGCATGAGCTTACTGAGATGGAGAGAGGGTGATTATGGCCTATACGGAGCAATGAAACCATACATAACACTGCTAAGTCCCTCTGTGTGTCTGTGTGTGTGTGTGTGAGGCGGCACAGTCTGACAGTGTTCCAAATCATAAAACTAAATGTTAAACCTCCATTGTGGTCAGGGTTTTGCACCACATCGCAGCAAACTAAAAGCTCCTATTGGTTCTCGTTTTCCATCTGACTACATCGTCAATGGAGCATCTCGTTATTCTGAAACTGTTTCCTACGCAAATGATCCTATGGACCAGATATCGAGGGTCTGTTGTGGACACAAAAAAAAAAAAAAAAGCCCCTCTGTTACTGCTCTCTGTTCACTATATGTTCTGGTTTATCATCATGGTTTGAGTGGTAAGTTGCTAAATGTTGTGCCTTGTAAATGCAGAAGAGATTGTCCAGTCGAAGCAGCAGGCGGCATATTTTCGGCTTCTCCATCCTACTTAGCCATAATACCACAACTGGCCTTGTGATAATCCCTTGGTCCTGGCAGGGATTCACTATTTTGTGCCTCTGTTAAACAAAAAAATGGCAGCTCTCTGACTGAAGAATAAGGGGGCTGGTGCAGAAGCTGACTGTTTACATGCCAAATGCCTGTCCCCGTTTAAAGGGCTACATGAGTTATAAATCAGTGAGGAAACGGTGCGACCTATCAATGAGGACCAGGATGCGTGTGTGCGGAGATGATGCATCTCCTGGGAACCATTTGAGACTGTTAGAGCACTATCAGATGAGCTGATGGGGGGGTGGGGAGAAAGTGAGAAGAGGAGATATCTGTAAGTGAGTGTGTGAGAGCGAGCCAAAGAGAGAAAGAGAACTGTTGTTACACATCCTGACAGAGACCAGATCCAATTGAGACACCTACCCAAGGGATGTTAACAGTGCTGCTCTTTCTAGTTCTCTGTGGAAAAATCCTTTGACTGGTAACCCTGCTGCTGAAACTAACCACCTGAACTCTGTCACACATCTGCTGAGATCAGCTGAGGCTGTCACATGCCTTCGGACCAAACAGGCCCTTTCTGTCTAACTTTGGGTCAAAAATCATGCAGTCGGGTTGTGTACCTTTCCACAAAAGCACACACAACCAGAGATCAAACAGCAGCTGGTGAGAAAGCTCTAATGAATTGTATTCCTTATACTTATGACAGCTCTATAAAACGTAATCTAATAACTTCCATCTAATCACAGCATACAATGCATGCAGGCTTGTGTTAATATCAACTCACACACATCCTCAAGCAGCTATGCAAACAAGTGAGAGCATCACGGGGGGGTTCGGTGTGCCCTGGTGGAGCTTCACCACCTATACATCCTGACCCGAGCTGCTGTTGTTTTCCTACTCCTACAGCCGTCCAACAGATGGTCCAAGCAACCATTTGCTAACACCACAAAATCACACACCATCATAATGACTGGACACTCACTCTTTTGTTTTGGCAGCTACTTCCCAATCGGCCTGGCACGAGAAAACACTGATTGCTGTGATTGCTCTGCCTCCGACTTGCTCTGACGGTCACAGCGGGGGGGGGGCAGAGATTTGGAGCCTCGAATAAGGAATTATTCAGCTAGATGCAGAGATGGGATGAGGAATGGTGCTTCCCTCTGCTTTTTTTCGCCTAATGGCATGCAAATAGTTATTTGCTTAAGTCGGCAGCTCTGAATGTGCACCACTAAGCAAGGGGCCTTTGAACATACTGTTACACTGTTGATAATGTGTTGGAGGAACACAGGGAGGGGGACAGAGCGAGTGCAGAGAGAGAGAGACAGAAAAAAGGAGCATAGGGACTGTGTCCAATGTTCATCTTGCTAAATGGACACTGCCACATTTCCTGGCTGGAATGTAGGCCTGCCATCAGCAGTCAAGAGTGGCTGTCCATAAAACAATTACATCCACAAAGACGGCTGTCACTTTGGTTTTGACATTTACATAGATCTGCGAGGGGAGCAAAAATGGACCAGAAGTTCTTATTTTTTGCACAGAGGACTCAATGTTATTATCCGCAAGTGACACTACCTTTATACACTCACAGTCACACACACACGCACACACACACACATGGACGCACAAGCGCACACAAATGCAGCTCCTGACCTTTCAGGGCCTGCCAAGCCCATCGAGGGTTGGTGGAGTTTCATTTGTCACAGTAATGTCTTCCTCGGAAACATGCCAATGCAAGGAGAGCCAGGGTACAGTGGAGAAGATATAGTGCTTTACAGAGTTTCAAACAGTAGGTGCGTTTCTGTGTCATTGTCTTATTCTGAAATCCTTGCGCGCGCGTCTTTGTGCATACGGCAGAGGACGCAATGTCACAAATTTATGGTGATTGAAATGACAGAATCTTTTGGGGGAAATGCAGTCAATGTGATTCTGCGGCTAAGAAGGTCACCCTATTCAATTTGCACTCAATGCCATACGCCGTGCCACAGGGAAACACCTGAAAGCAAACGATCTTATCGAGGCCTCACAGGCTTCACCACTTACCCACTGCATAAAAGCTATTTGCTGATTACTAAATAAACGCATTATCTTTTACCTTGACTTCTGCGTGCGCGGAGTGAGTGCCTTGTCGCTCCTGGATCCAGGTAGGAGGCTGCCACTGCAGTGTGTACGCCTCTTATCCGTGTCGTGACTTTGTGAGCATGTTATTTGAGCAGGTCTTTTTTTTTTTTTTCTTATTTCTTTCAAGTGCCATATGTGTATGTGCTGCACGTGTAGTAGCGGTGGTCAAACACGGAGGACTTCACAAGCTTTTTCGTGTTGTGTGAGTGGTAACGATGTGGGGATGCGCCTATCTTTACGAGTAAAGAAATGAAAACACATCAAAGGAATCATGCACCCATTGACATGAAGCAGGGATACTATGAGAAAGGATGGGGGGGGGGGGGCATGAGAGCTCTCAGAGCCTTTTCTTTGTAGCATCAACATCGAATGTTGAGCTGTATTTCATCTTAATCTAGGATCTTTTCTCCGTGGCATACTGATCATGTTGCCTTTAGTTTGGATAGGGCCAGTTTTCACAGCTTACACTGAGCTGAGCAAACCCACCACACCTGCACACACTAGTGCACTGTACAGTGTCTGCCAAATGCAGAATGATCAATGGCCATTGACCACTTGACAACAAGCGTCCAACACTCGAAATCCCTTCCCAATCTGCCCATCAAGTTATTATACAACACAGCCCACAGCCATGTGAAAAGAGGTTTGGCTGACCACAGTGCAGCCTGAAAATGGTCTCCTGGAAAGAGCTTAACAAGCAGACAATTTTAGAGCTGTCGACTTCCTGAGGTCAACAGCACTATCAGGGCAGATACGTGCAGCAGATTTATCCCACTTCACAATTTCCCAATGCACATACTTTACAATTCACTTGATAAGAAACGGGCTTGCTTTAGCTCTGCCTATGCCAAAAAAATCATGCTTACATGTAGAGTATAATTCAGTAATAAGTACTTGCAGGAGTTGCTTAGGCGTGGGTAGAAACCCCTGCTTTTTTTAGCTTCAACTGTGTCCTGTTCCTCGAGACTACCTTTTCCTCTAGTGTTATTCTTTACCAAATAATATATCTGTATGACAAAAGTTTTTGTTTTCCAAAAAGTACAGTGGAGGGACTGTTTTCTATCTGCAGAGATCAAATGTCTGCAAAAGCTTCTGCTTTCAGTTGAGGCTCAGGAGCTACTGATTGGGCAGCAAGTGAGTCATCCAAGCATCCAGTCACTCATGCATCAGCAGAGCCTTGGAGAGCCTCTTGAACTATTTGAGGCCTGTGCAGACTTAAATGCTTCAGGGGGGAAATAAGCTGGAGGTATAAGCATGCAGTGCACATCATAAAGCTTAGTTAGAATGGGGGGTTTTTCTGCATGGATGACAAAGCTCTTAAAAATAGACTCTCAACCAGCGAAAACTAGTCCTTCACATGTACAGTACAAGACTGTGGAGCACATAGCCAAAGACATGTAAAAATTAGATTACCCAAATTTGTATCACATCAGAAAAATAAATATCGGAAAAAGATAATAATCAAAGACTTGGATGCTTTATGCTTTATTCTCCAGAATCTAATAGAAAAGAAGAATTGTGACGTCCGCGGCCGAAAAAAGTCCTCTCCACTATTGCACAAAGACTATCAGGGCTAATCAGAGCTAACTTGAAGAGCACGTTTTCTGCTGATCTCCAGTGGTTCAGCTTCTCAACTTGCTGTAGTGATATACAGGTGTGCTCCAAGACATCAGTGTCAGGGGAGGTGCAACAGAGCACATTTACTACACCAGTCAGTGATGCTGGGTGTGGTCAAAGATATAGACATTTCACCTCTTTTCAGTGTGGTGGTAAGTTACTCTTTAACAACTGCCAGCTTCTCTCAAATCAAGAACTTGTTTTGTTTTTTTTTAATTCATTGCTTAAAGAGATTATTTGTCCACTGAATTATTCATTACTGTTCAGAATCAACAAAGTTCTGTGGAAGCTGTGTTACAAACTCACAGAGATTGACAGAAAGTGGCAAACTACCAGAGCAGAAGGGCTGGCCAAGGCTACTGCCTCTGCTGGGGTATGCTGGCACAGAATATACTCTCTCACACACACACACACACACACACACACACACACACACACACACACACACACACACACACACACACCTGGGATCGATTGGCCTTTCCTGGAGAGGGGAAGCAGCCTATCGCCCAAGACTGATAGCGCTTCACCATGAATTACGGCAATCACTGATTGAAGGCCTCTCTCCATCCTCTTCCCTCTCTGTCTTTGTTGAGGTTTCCCCTTTTCGTCTGTTATTCACACTGTTTTCTCACCACTGGCTATTGCTTTGACTCTCTCCTTTGTACCTCCTCTCCCTGACACTCTCTGATCAATTCAATTCATCTCTATGCAAACACCCTCTTACACTTCCTGTCTTTTTCGTTGCATAAAAGGAAGAGAGAAAAAGCATTCTCGGAATCCACTGTTGGTACCTTCCTGCCACTCCAAAGTGTACACTACTAAATAATACAAGGAAGAGTGGTCTTATCGCATGGCATCGTTGCAACATGTTGCTGCATGTGTGTGTGTGAGAGTACGAGTCGGGGGGGCGGTGGATTATTGGCTTAGTGTTTTGGCCAGGTTAAAGTGAAACAGCCCTGAAAGGCTCTTAGCAGAGATTACCCCAGGTACTAAAAATAGTCATTTCCACCCAATATACACACACACACACACACGGTAACACAAAACAGAAAGAGCTGAAAGTGTTGTGTCTAGCCGGAGAAGACCACTATCTGATCTTTGTATAGGGTGTCTCAATTACACAAAGAACAGCACGCACACACATGCAACACATACACATTGGTGGCTCCAGCGTGATGAGAGAGATGGGTATCCACTGGGGGCAGGGGATCAGCTGGGGCAGGAACACCAAACCGTGCCTCAATCAGCAGCAGCGGCCCCACTGGGAATGTAGGTTGAGTGTGTGTGAATGTATGTGTGTGTGTGAATGAGAGAGAGAGAGAGAGAGAGAGAAGAAGAGAGCTAGACAGGCAGCCAAGCAGCCACCGCCAGACCAAAAGATGTTCCCTTCCTCTTTTACCAAACATTCCCTGAAGGGGACTATTTTTTTTCTTTTGGCCATATCCACCCCTCCTGCTCCCTATTCTTTTATTTTTTACCCCTCGCTCCCTTTCTCCTGCCAGCCTCTCTTTCCAGAAGGCCAGAATATATTTGTTTAGCCACTGCAGCTTCAACTTCCCATCAGCCGGGAACAAATGCTTTGCCTTGGGAGCGAAAAAGACAGAGGGAGGGAGGGAGAGAGGGAGAAAGAGAAGGGATGGCAGAGCCCACAGTGTTGTGGGGCGGCGGTTTGAGAGCTCTTGTTGTGGAGTGGATCTGACAGACGCTCCAAGATGACACGGGCTTGGACAGCCTAAGTCTGCATCTCTCTGCTATACGTCTGCGCCTACTTGTCTGCACTCCCTCTCATTTGTGTATCTTGAAACAGCATAGCTGCAGGTCTGAAAACGCTGTTTGCCTTCAGTTCGACAGTGATGGAGGATTTCTTCCATCAGACAGTGCAAACAATGTATCAGCACAGTAAAAACTGGAGGGAACTCGAGATGAGGAAAGTATGGTGTATTCTAATAAGACTCACTTGAGAAAATCATATTATACAGTGGAATATGATAATTCATACACCCTTTGCTGGAGCGGTGAACTGGTGCGGGTGGTGTACTCTCAAATGTCAGCATAAATTTGCAAAATAAACGCAACCGGCATTCAGCGGGGAGTAGGAACAGGGACAATAAGGGTCTCTGCCTATGCTGTCTGTGTGTTTTTGTGTTTGTGTGTGTGGGCGTGACGATTCCTCTCAGAGGGTCTATGACTTCGTGTGCACTCCTGTCGCAGCTCACAGGAGCGCCTCTCGCCAACAAGTGTGCGAGCTAATCTATGCTTACACATGTTTGCGGGGAGAGAAAGAGCTGCCTGAGGGAAACATTTTCATCACAGCATGTTTTTATCAAAGCCTGCTCAAGATGACCCAATCAATCTAATCTGCCTTTACTTAAGAATAAGCGCCTGAGCATCTGTCCAAAAAGGCACAAACAAGCGCAACAAAACCCCATAATGCCTTTCGAAGTCTGATGCCATCACGCACAACACATCCTGTCGGAGTGATATAAAGAGTTTGCATTACTGGCAGAGCCCACATACAGAATATGTGCTCACGTGCACGCGCTTACAGCATGTCCCTATATGATATCAGAGTAATGCTTTAAGCCTGGGCATCTTATTTTACTACCTGCAAAGCCCACAACCTTTTATTTCAATCCATGGGCTTTGATTTGGCTGGCACACGTCCAGCCTTCTTCTGGTCTATATGTTTGTCTCTTCCACTGCCCATCTGTCCTCGTGTCTGTCTGTCTCGTCATCTGCTGGCCTTGTCTATCTCTGCACCTCCCTTTGTTTCACTTTTCTCTATCTGCCCTTCTCCCTTTTCCCCACCTGTCCATCTATCATCAGCCGATCTCACAACAGGACAGGTACAGCAGCGACAGCGTGTCAGAAGGTCGTCTCTGCGCCAATATTATTGCATAATCACGTAGACCGCCTCGCCGCCTCCAACAACTGTAAATGCTTTGATCTGTATACGTGTGATGTGCCGCGCCACATCCCAGCGCGACCGCCACCGGGGTGTCCACGCGGAATCCGAATAAGCCAAAACCAACGAGACACGTTTCCATCAATCAAATGGTCGAAAGCTTGACATGAAATCTGAGCGGGGACCCGCGGTTAAAGAGACATTGGGTCACGCTTGTATGCTGTTATCTTTGGCAGTACATTGGGAACTTATTGGAGTAACCACCCCTTAACAACTGCAGCCCAAAATAGACTGTGGACTTTCACGGTCGGCCCGTTTTGAAGAGGTGTCAAACACACTGTGCCAGGAGCAATAGCTGTTATGTGTATGTGTAGGTGCGTGTGTGTGTGTGTGTGTGTGTGTGTGTGTGTGTGTGTTTTAGGAGGATGGAGGGGGGCAGGGGGGCAGGGGGGGTTGTGGTGTGGTGTATCATTCTCCACATTTCGTGTCAGGGACAGTTGGGACAGTGGCAGGGAATGGAGCAAAAGGCCAGCCAGGGGACAGCTTGTGATCTAAGACCGTATGCTGCTTATACGGAACAGAAAGCACACATACACTGATAAAAAAACGGCCTCATCCGTGTTCATAAACACACTTCCACTGCTTATACAGGGTGTAAACAATTTCCCTTGTCCCCCTAATGAGCCCATAAGATTTACTCTGATGTGACAGAAAATATATCCGGCCGCAGCTGTACTGTATAACCAAGCCAAACTCTGTTTACTGATTTGCTACTGGCTGTCATGTGAAACTTTAACCTGAATGAAAGAGGAAAAACAGTAGGTGTTTGTCTTTCCATCTGAGCTGCAAATCATTTCAACAGCTGACTGACTTTAAGTGATGAAAGTTGGTTCGAACTTCCAGAGAGTGTGTTGTTTGATGGGGACGTTTAAAAGAGGGGCCTCAGTGTGACAGCTGCACCCAGCTGTTACACCTGTTACTCAGGGCAGCCTTGATTGTCTGCTACCTGCCTTTGCTTAAAACAAATTCATGCTAATTTGTTAAGTGGATGTATACACAAGAGAGGAATGAAAAAATGCCAAAAAAAAAAAAAAACCCCGCAAGAAATAATACACTCTCAGGCTTTAGAAGTGGCCATTGCTTCTCTGCCATGTGTACAGGCCAATCAGGGGGTGGGGGGGGGG
>NW_019525216.1:290447-292221 GCF_002814215.2 Seriola lalandi dorsalis | reverse complement strand
TGGGGGGTGGGGGGGTGCAGGAAGTACAGCTACAGCCCTAGCCCTCTGATCCTTGCCGAGCGGCAAACTTTCCCCTGTCAGATTAAGAAGGATTAGCTGGGTCCTGCCGTATGATGAACTGAAGCCTTTCCATATCCTGAGCATAATACAATAGCTGCTGCTTGTTGAGTTAGTAAAAACATCACCCACTTACTGCGATGTACAGTATTGGTGCGGATGCAAACATGTGCGCTGGTGTGCAGGAGCATGTGCACACACAGGCACGCAAGTACAAGCTCTTTCTCACATTGGAAGTCACACACGGATTCTTTCTCCAAGCTAGCTCCATCATCACGGTCCTCAGTGGGTGCTAAGTTCCATTGTGTTTTAAAGTCACACTTGCACACACATACACACACACGCAAGCACATGCATTCACTCTCATTGGTATTTTTATCCATCCCCAGAGCCACTCGGTGGCTGCAAGCCATATCACTCTCAGACGACAGAGGAGCCTCGGTCACACCAGCTAGTACTTAAGCCCCCTAGTCCCCCCCCTCTTCTTGTGTGTGTGTGTGTGTGTGCGTAGAGGTGGTCTGCAGAGGTAGAATGTGTGCTGATATAAAGAGACTCTGAAAAAGGTGGTGGTGGTAGCGGGGAGGTTAAACGTGGAAAGAATTTAGTCTGTTATCAACTGCTGCAAGACCACTGAGGAAGTACACACACATACACACACACACACACACACACACACACACACAAACACAGCAAAGACCCCGAAAACGTGACTACATGACAGGGCCATAGGCGCACACACACATGCACAGCCGTCTCAGACAGGGTTTTTCCTCCTGAGGCGAGGCTAAAGCATCCAATCTCAGTCTTTCTTGTCTATCTGTGGTACTGATAAAGGCTTATAATGAACTGGGGACTAGAACTCAGTCCCAAGACCGATGGCTTTATGGCCCCGGCCAGATCATCACCCTCTGTGGACTTCGTTTGTCACCGGGTGAGAACAGAAAGAAAGAGTCAGAAAGAGAGGGATAGGAGGACGCAGGGAGAAAGAAAACCAGAGAGGGGGGGGAGAGGGAGGAAGCAAAGATTAAAGTTTTACACTCTAACCTTTGAGAAGCGTTTTGCAATCCAGCTGGCATGTCCAGAGTTTACTACCGGAGTGTTCTTTCAGATGTGTGCCGCGTTACTGACGCTCAAAGTTTTGATAAGGGAGCCCAGCA
Source organism: Seriola lalandi dorsalis (assembly GCF_002814215.2). NCBI lineage: Eukaryota > Metazoa > Chordata > Actinopteri > Carangiformes > Carangidae > Seriola > Seriola lalandi. The sequence goes on along the minus strand of NW_019525216.1, from coordinate 291,007 downwards.
CCGCGGCCACGATCCAAACAAGGGGGACCAAGGTTCTCCTGGGCTTATCGTTCTTCTACGTTATCGCCTCTTTTGTACTTCGGAGCAATGTAAAAGCGTGTTTGTAAACTGGTAACAGTTATACATTTTGTTTGGCTCGCATTCAAGAATGCGATAGCATGTTGTGTTTGCTAGGGCATTTTATTATTTCAGCTCACTCCTGACCCCATGGGAGGGCACATAATGAAATCACTGCGGATGCAAAGATGTTCCATAGCACCACAATGCTTAGAAACAGCAACCTGCCATGTTAGAAGTGATCAAGCAGAAGTAGAAAAACATATTGATAAAGTGATGAAAAAATACAGGGAAAGAAAACAAGCTTTACTTACCTCAAAAAGATTGGATGCCTCATTGCCATACTGAGTGGAAATGATCTCTGATTGGTCACTGTACCATTTGAGGCCACCCAGGAAGCTGTCTGCATCTAAGTCACTGACATCCAGCTCTGAGAGGTCAAGTTCAGGGAGGTCTGGGCAGAGGGGCTGGTCTTCACCAACCAAGGCAGCACACTGAAGGGG
>NW_019525216.1:279784-290397 GCF_002814215.2 Seriola lalandi dorsalis | reverse complement strand
GGGGGGGGGGGGGGGGGGGGGGTGAAGACAACAGCAAGGATGGTCAGACAGAAGTCACATCTCCTTCATATGCAAATCAGACACTGAACGTGCCGTGCCAAGCTTGAAAACAATGGGAGAATGAAAATCTGGACAAGAGTCAAAAGTCTTCTTAAGACCTGCTGTTGAGTCCTAAACAAAGGAAATTCATACATTTGTATCACATGCAAACAGTTAACACATTCACGCCTGAGCTTCTCAATGAATATACCTCTAAATTTGATCATTCTGAATAGGTCTGCAACTTTCATGTGACACGCTCACTGGCTGTAATTAATTAATACAGCCCCTGTTACCTCTCTTACTATGTCTCTATTGATTATTAACAGTTTTCTTAGCTGCAGGTCGCAATGTGCAAACCTGCAACCTGTTCCCACTCTTGCTTCCGTTCAACCCACAGTACACTTTGTCCTCCCACCATCACTCCCCGAGCACCGTCACCAGTGCTGGCCTCTGTGCTGCTAAACGCTGCCTGTTGACATTTTGTTATTCACCAGCCACTTTTATGTAATCTAGCCAATGTGTACTGTATGTAGCAGCTGCTGCCGCTTCCTCCACACACAAATTATCAGCTCTCTTCTGGCTGCGAGCGAGGGGCTCAAGCAGCGACTTTGGTGATGTGAAAAGGTGTTTTAGTGGAGGGAGGTGGAAGGGGCAACAAGTTAACATGGCTCAGCTGCTTTTTGCAGGAGCTGTTTAAATGATATTTACCACAGTACAATTGCTAAATCTTGATGTTCTAAGGTGTTAAATGCTTTTATCTAGCAAAATTACACACATTATGCTTAAGTAGTCATTTCACTATATGCAAAACTAGGCAGCAAACCAACAGCTGAAATGTGCAACAGTCAGACAGACCTTTCTGCGAACTTTGAGCTCTATATAATCAGGTCGAGGTGTGTTTACACACTCTGTGACTGTGCACATGCAAATCCAAGCCTGAGAAAATAGCTTTCTGACTTGGTGTCTGATAGGCTACACGCTCCTAATTTTGTTGACAGCACGTCAGCCAACGTGTGAACGCTACAGAATGGCCAGGATACAGGATATATGATAAGATATCCTCCGGCGAAGCCTGGAGGTATTTGGCCCGCAGACCGAGGAGAGATGAGGGACGGGTTCGGCTCAGGGCAAAGCTGGGAGATGGATGCTGTGCCAAGTAGGAAAAACCGCGCAGACACCGGTGTCACAGTTCATCCGTCGTCGCAAACGCACCGACACGAATACACGATGACTTAGACTATGATGAGACAAATCCGTTCTGCTGCAACCGCAACAGCGGAGGGGACAGATTCACTGCGTCTTAGGCTTCCTCCTGAGATGATCCACTCTGACAAGACACGGCATGAAAAAACGGTAACAAAGCTGTTAGGATATTCAGAGGCTGGACGTCCTATGCCCAATTATCTTGTGGACTTCTTGGTGAACTAATGAAATAGCGCCGCCAGAGAGACAATCGGGGCGCACCACAGCGCTCCACTGATTTACGCACGCAACGCACATAAAAGCACCCGCTAGGAGAGGATTATTAGAGGAAGGACTGTTGACATGGATAACAGCTCTGTTTTGGAAAGAGCAAGGTTTTCTTACACTTCCATGAATCTAAATGCACACATTTTCACAGAATGAGTCGAGGGAGGAGGTTGAGGAAACGCGCTTTGTTGGATTGACACTGGCAGACAACTAAACGCTATCGCAGCACCAAACGGTAAAGAAGACTCTCCACCCTGGCTAAAGTGACAGTATGCGTCTGACTCGGTGATTAAAGTGCAAAGCTGTTCATCTGAATGAAACTCAATCCCTAAATCGACCGGAAATAACATATTCTTACTTTAATTACAAAATAAAGGCAGTTTTCTTTCTCATATTCTCATCACGCCGCCTAAATAAGCACAAATATGCAGCCAGACTGCAGTCACATCATGTAGTTACTGAGAAAACCTCTCTGAATCGTCACTGAGCTCATGAATGCAGATAAGTACCTAAGTACAGCCAGGTAAACCTAAACCGAGCCGGACAGTAAATCAGGAAACACGTATCCTTCTGATGTGCCTTATTATCTGCATGCACTTTAATCAGAACACTGGAGAAGAGGTAAAGATGAATGGAAAAGACGACGGGAGCGAGTATGATCTGATTATTTGGATAAAAAATGCGCAGGAGGTAAAAATGAAATACGCACGAACATCAAAACATCTATTCTGGCTGGATGCGGTGCTGCTCTCCAGCCAGCGCAACGCTCCCCCGGCCGGGATGTTGGCACACAGACGTGGCCGGTACCGATGGTATTATGATGCTCCTGCGCAATGCCAGATAGCGGTCCCTCAGTGTGGACAACCTTTGCTCTCGCCTGTGAAAATAACATGCGCTATCCCCCGCGACACAGCACATCAAAGGGTTTGTGGATTTCATGCGTCAGCGAAATACCTGACTTTGAGACATTTCAGTCATTTCGGCATGAAAAAGCTTCTCGCCACCGAAGCGCGTACAGTCCGCGGCTGGAGAGAGATCCGCCAGCTTGCAAGCACTCTCTCCGACTGAGCAGAGATCCTATGAGGGAAGCAATGGTCCTGAGCCTGTGCACACGTAACAACAACTACATCTTTAACTGAGGTAAAAAAAAAAAAAAAAAAAAGGGAGATTCCGCACACTCTCCACTTGTCATATGTCCCCGTGTTGTATGTCCCCCACATCCTCAACAGTGTCCAGACGCGCACTACACCGGCATGCCACCGCACCAGCACCAGCACCAGCACCAGTACCACCAGCAGCAGCAGCAGCAGCAGCACAGGAGAAGAGAGCGTAGACTTAAGAGAAAATCACTGTCTCGGATAGCCAGTGTTGTCCATCGTTCCAGGGGAAAAAAGAAAGTCCAGAGGGCTAGAAAGATGAAAGAAGTCGGATTTTTAGATGCGCTCACCTCTAATTCTCTCCACACCGAGTCCTGGTTACACCTGTCCCACGCCATCCAGCCACTGAATGACGGTCCGAAAAATTTAAAAAAAAAAAAAAAGGAAAAAAAAAAGAAAAAAAGAAAGAAATCAAGTAAAAAAGAAATCCACACACGCTTCCCACTCGCTCTCACCCAGGCAACTGCTGCCCCTCGCCGAGAATGAACCGAGGGCACCTGTCTTACAACTGCTTTCCATCACATGACAAAGCTATTAAAAGTAGGCAGGGGAGTGACTCCGCGTCCACACTACTCGCCAGTGACGCGCAGTGAGCAGGCGGAGTCTGGCTGCGCACATAGTAAAATCCTCTCCGTGCACTGCAAAAAATGTCAATCTCCAAACCACATCATGATCTATCTATCTATCTATCTATCTATCTATCTATCTATCTATCTATCTATCTATCTATCTATCTATCTATCTATCTATCTATCTATCTATCTATCTATCATGTATATTTCTTGCAGGTTAAGACACTTGTTTCTGGATTTTTTTTCAGGAACCAAGTGGACTAATTTTAAAATTTCTTTCATTTATCCGGCTAAAATATTTTTCTAGATCCATTTCTTAAACATTTTCAGCTTTGTTTCTGGTTGAGGTCACTTTTTGCAGCGTGGACGTCAAATGGTCGCAAATCTCCTGATTAAATTCGTTTAAAGTTGCTATTGTAGTTGTAATAATTAGACCATAAAATGTCAGGAATATATATGGAGCATTCAGGATCAGTGGTATTTTTCTTTTTTGGGTGAGCTCCTAAATGATTTGTCACGTAATTACTGCCCATCATCAGTCACCCTCCATGTCTTTGCAGCTTCGGAGTTTAGTGAATTGACGGCTGAAAATGGATTTATAAGGACGGGGTTACAGTGGATGTCAATCACATTTTAAAGTTACAGTTGTGTAATTACAGGTTTTTATCGCAATTTAAATCTAATTAAACTATCGTCCATTAATAAGTCAATTACCTTCAATTGTTTGCGTCAGTCCTGCGTGAACTCCATGACTGTAACTTCAAATGCCAGTGTTTTGCGTGTAGAATATCAGAGAAGGTAATTCAGTCCTTTGGAAAGTATTTCTTTGTCCGTTCAGAGGCAATAAAAAGGACAGGTGGCAGTATCAACCATGTATACAGTGTCAACAGGACGTGTATAGGCAACACTGCCGTGGTAAAATAAAAACAAAAGCTTTGTGGACATTTCAAACAAAGTGCTTTTTGTGTTGTGTAGACTGACGGGCGTACTGCTGGAGCCTAAATGTAATTGTCTTCCTCCGAGAACAGAAACATCAGTCTGTATGTAAATCATTATGAGCTCCAGTCACATAGAGATCTTCTTTTGTGCTCGTATTGAAAACTACCACATGTGTACAGTGTTTGTTGAGAGGATATCAACGGTGATTCTTCTGTTTAGACATTATTTAACTTCTGACAATACATTTCTGTAGGAAGAAACTCACTCCATGGAATATGCTATCCCCAATCCAATGTTTAGTCTTGTAAGCCTATTAAGTTCACCTGAGCATGCGAAGGAGCAATTGTCTGCCTAAATTAGTGAAGCACATACAGTGAGTCTCATTAAACACAAAACTGCACAGTAACCGTTAAAAAAGGGGTTCTGGGGCTGCGAATTGTAAATTGTACAGACTGTGTGTATCCATGCCAGCGTGCTGCCCTGTGTGTGCAGTAAGACATTATATGCGAGCGTTTTATGTATCCGGGGCCATTTGTACCACTAAAATCTATACATCTGCCTCTCCACGCGTGCCCAGAGACCCTACCCAGAAGCCACAGCGAAACCCGATCTGAGCAGGTGGTGTGTGCAGTGACCTCACACAGCCCAGATGGACCAGTACCACACAGACCGTAATATAGGGGCAACATGGGAGTGACATGGAGCTCGACGGTAGCTGGCTTTGTGACTGCATCGGAGACAAAAAAAAAAAGAACACGCTCAGGCAACAGGGATTTCAATCCTTCCGTGATGAAAAAGTATAGTTAAAATAACCTCCCGGTCTCTACATGGTGTTTATGTGTTCAACAGATGGAGGTAATTGCAGGTACAGTAGCTGCTGGTGCGACAGATTCCTCACAACTTGAGTAATAGCACCATAATGAACACAGACTTGCAAAAAAAAAAGAAAAAAAAAAGAAAAAAAGAAAAAAGGAAGAACGGAAAATCTTGGCCAGAGATATATGCTGGTAAATGATATTTCTCCCTCTCCTGAAGCGGCATGTGAGTCACAGTCAAAAGCCTTATCTGATTGTACTCTTCATGCCAATTAAGACAACGGAAGCTAAATATAGATATAATGTTATGATTTCCTTTCTTGAATGGCCTTTGATTCTTCTTTTTCTGCAAACACATTCTTGCCAGAGGCTGGATATTTATGTATGCAGTGGTAGAGATTTGTAGATATAGGAATCATTTCAAAAGGCAAAAGGCAAAAAAAAAAAAAAAAGGGGGGGGGTGTTCTACAGCCGTACTGAAGTACAGGTAATCTTTGAAATGCCACAGCTTTTGTTTCAGTTGCGGAGAACTGGTAACGAACTGGTACAGAATGAGGAATAGGTGATGTTTAGTAGCCCACATCAGAGGGGATATTTAGGCCAAAGTAGTGCCTGATCGGAGGGCGACATCACTGCGTGTTTGATCATTCTGCTCCACAGAATGGCCCCGGGTCTTGGTTTCACACTGCCCCCTGCATCACTCGCTCTTATACATATCACGTCTCAAGGGGACTGAATCTATAGGATGGCGTGTGAAAACTCGCTCACACCCATGTGATGCATAGCATGTTGTCATTTGATGGACCCGACTTCTCCACAACCCCTCCAGGGCTTTAGAAGTTGCGAACTGCGGGGCTTAAACCTCGCAAACAAATATACTTCAGTGGGAACCGTTAAGCCAAAATAATTAAAAGTGACTGCTGGTTAATTGCTAAATGCTTCAGCACTCAAGTGCAATGCATGTGACGAGTTTTTCCCGCGAAGAACATGCCCAGTTCCACGTGCAGACACACTACTATCGGTCTTCACTTGAATCGGGGTCGTGCTGCTGGCAGTTCTCAGAAAGCAAAGGGCCTTAATGATTAAACAATTTCTCCCAAGAGTTCGCTGACAAGTGGAGTTCTCAAAGACAAAATAGTAAAAATGGGGCTAATCCACAGATAATTATCTTTGTGTGAATATTCAGCGTGGCCTCACTCATGGTACACAGTCTCCCATTTGCATTTCTGGTCTTAGACTGAATGTGATATTAACATTTCTGTTAAGAACTGGATTTTTATTGACCCTGTAGAGGAAATTATGGTTACATGTTTTAATCCAACAGTCTTTTTTTTTTTTTTTTTAACTGTCTTCTTTGACAGTCCATCCACACTTAAGTGGCTGTGTCTTGTTTTCCTTTTTCCATAAATTGTGTCACCGGCCCTCTGAGAGCCTGCACAGTGTCTGGGGTAGGGGATGGGGATGGGGGGGTGATTCATATCACTTTGTTGCATGTCATTGCTCCCAACAGAATCTATCCTAGCATCTGGCCATTTTAATACATGGCGGCTGGATTCATAGGAATTAATTGAGGGCAGAGGTAAAACAGAGTGCTCCATCTATTCATGTATTGTTCAGGACGGTTAAACAACAGCGTATGCTTCATTCTCCCGCTTGTCATTTGATGTGCAGTCAGATCTTTGGTGCGTGGGTCATTTTTCCACTTGATAAGTCATATTGTTTTCTCCTTATTAGGGGACAAAGGAGGAAGTGGTCACGTTTCACAACAGTCAAATGCTCTACAATAACATAGGGATGTAATGCCATACAGAACCGGCTACAGGAAATGTAAATGGATACACTGAGCAAATACGAGGTTCTAAGGTGGTGTCAAATGATCACACAGGACTGCTTTAAAATAAACTAATATGACATGATAAAAACGAGTTCACACATTCAAAATATTTAACATTATATCACATTTTCTTAAACTGTTTTTTTATTCTGTCTCTTACATTTCAGAGATCTCTCAGGTGGCCTCCACAGGCTCCCAATGCAGGCGTTATGGGCAACAAGACAAACAGTGTGACGCCACAAATTATGCCAACACTCGCCCTTTGACTTACAGTAAGCTAGTGCATTCTCCCCCTGTGAAGATTTTACATCGCCTCTCTTTGTAGTGCCCTTCAGAGAACCCGTCGCCTTTCTGCCCTGCGTGCAAGCGTGTAATCCTTTCCATCAATGAACTCCACTGTGTCATTTAGCCACTCTCAGGATGGCGGCTACTTTCCCCGCAGAGAGTCCGGCCCACATTATTAAGGCAAATGGCATGAAGAGGCTAGGGCCAGTTAGCCATGGCTGAGCCTTGGAATTGAAAATAGCATCAGTCCCATGCAGGGGCTGGTAAACACAAAAAGGAGCCTGGGGCGCAACACAGGACGGTTCCACCCGCCCCTTCCTTACTCCGGCTCTGTTTTGGAGGAGCTGGGGGGAAAGTGGCAGCCTTACCCCCACCCACCCCTACCCCTACCTCCCCCCATCCCCCGCCACAGACGAATAATATCACGGTCACATGGCGGTGCGAGTTGGAGTCTCCCGTCGGAGCCCTGTGTTCTGGGGGTTGTTATTGGGCTTGTTTAAAATCACCAGCGAGTCATGCAAGATGCATGTGGAAGTGGTGGCAGAAAGTGGGTGTGCTGCGAGTGCAGGCCTGGTGTGTAATGCGTCTTGGTGGAGAACCGTGCTAAACTAGCGCTCTGGGCAAGGACTTGTGAGGCACTTTGTGTTTTGCTCGGGTATAGCACTCACAAGGAATATTAAAATTTATGGACCATGAGGGTTTGGGTTGCAAACACACTTACATAAACAAGAACTTGCGCACTCCCTGTGCTTAAAATGCTACAAAGCCAAACTTTGAAATTGCTGTAAAATTCCAACAGATGCCACATGCCCGGCAAAGCAGAGGAAATGAGATGCACTTGTGTGGAGGAGATAGTTAAATCTTTCTCTACTGAAAGGGCACAAGAAAATAGTACTTGTTGTCATGCTGAATATCGAGTGAGGCACTTTTTTGAAGTTCTATATAAACTTTAAACTTAGTGAGTCAAAAGCCATGGCCTGTGAAAGCAATGATGTTTGCAGCAGTGTAATCTAAATTATATACAAGCATTACAGGAATTACCTCTTTTCTGACATGCTTTTGCTTACAAGATCATTTTGGGATTGTGAACTGCATGTTTAAGCATCTACAACAAAATTCATGTTTTGAAAAAAAATGAACAGCAGCAGGAATCAAAATGAACTCTGGAATGTGAGAAATACATTAATGATATCTCATCGCTGGCTGCAGGCAAATTTAGGTGCATCTTTCTGCAAACTGCAAAAACCCCCTGTGAGTCATGAGGAGGGCTCACAGCACAACAGATGTTACTTGATTTCTAAAATAATAGAGAGGCAGGGCTGAATACCTTGACAGCGCAGTCCTTATGTACTCTTAGCACTGGAAGAGCGCCAGGGAAGAATTAGGTCAGCTGAAGTGCATTGTGCCTTGTGGAACTCCACGTTAAAACAGCATCAGGGGATGGGAGGAGGAGGAGGCTGGAGGTAGGTGGAGGGGGTGTTGGTGACACATAGGTAGAAATTTCTGGAGCAGCACAACCAGTTTCTTTTTCTTGTATCATGGAAATGCGAGCAGAAACGTTACACCCCTGAGTCCAGACTGCAGCCTAATTATTTTGAGCAATGAAAAGAGAAGGAAGAAAGGAATGAGAGAGAGAGAGAGAAAAAAAATGCATGTGAATTGCAATTCTTTCATACAGCCTGCATACGGGGTGTATAACCATAAGCCTGAAAAAATCCTTACGGCACAATAAAACTGATTGTATCATCACCTTTTTTTTCCACTTACAGGGTGCATTTCTACTACTCTTCACATCACCTCCTAAAAGGAGCATGTACTGCTGGAGTACACAGTGATGGGGGAAAAAAAAGAAAAAGAAAAAAAAAAGCGGAACAGGGATGAGAGGAAAGAGAAGGCACAGTCAATACCCATTTTTGCCAAGGCATCCTACTGAAAAAGAGCAAAGAGACAAAAGGAGCAGATGGATGGAGATGGCGCTAATGCTGAGAGAGAGTGTGACAGGGAGTAACAAAAGCAAGAGGGAGTGAGCCGCTGAGTGTGATAGAAAGAGTTGGACAAAGACGGGGCATGAATTAGAGGCAGATATGGAAGGAAGGGAAGGAAGGTGGAAGGTAAGTACAAGAAGGAGTGATTGGGGGACAGGAAACGTGGACTTTAACAAAGGGTTAGAGCGAGGGGGAGGCCAGCATTCACCTCGCCATGCATCTCTCATCTGAAGATAAACCGGCCCTCTTCCGCTGGGGCTGACCCCCAGTCCCCGCTGAACTCCCAGTGCCGGTCCTACCGCGTCCACTATCTCAGTGTTAATCTAATGGTTACCACGTCCCCCTCCCCCGCATACTACGGTCACGGTCTGAGATTCTCCTGCTTACGATGGGTATCTGGCTCACACATGCTACGTATTAATTTACAGGAAGGTCTAGATTTTCACACACAGATCCTTCCACTGCCAACACGACCTCATTGCCCCCTCATGACCACCATGCTTTGGGAGTAAAATTGTGTTGCAAATACACTCCCTCCCCTTGTTAGCAAGATTACACTGGAGGAAATAATGAGATGCAGATTTTGAAGATGACAGAAAGTAATTGGTTTTGATGTGTGTAAAATCATGATTTTAAGCGGACATGATATTCAAATGACTTGGCAGCCATCCATCAACACAAAAGTGTATGTAAGCATATTGCGGATTGTGCTGAGTAACAACGTCGGCTTTTCCTCTCGAGTAGGCAACCTCAGTGTTTTTTTTGGCAACTAAAGCCTTTTTGTTTTTTCCAGTCAGACGTTGTTACGCCTCGAGCCATTTCCACTGTCTGGAAATAGAATTCCGTCACTTATATTCATGTTATCTGATCATCAGCGGTTGAAATCAAGAGCAAAATTAACTGTCAGGCAGTCATTCACTCAGTCAACCCTTGCCCTGGCTATCCCGTCCCTGCAGTCTTCTCTATGTCCCTCCCATAATCCCTTGTTGTGTGTTTTGTGGTGCTGTGTGTCCACCGGGACTGTCATCACCGCCACAATAAACAGGATTAATCAGTGCTGGCATTGGGCACTTTGGTCCAGATGACGCGTGTAATTAAGGAGTAATTGGCATGTCATCTGTACATGAGGAAATATGACATGCGCGAGCCAGATGTACTCATTGTGCCGCCCGGCAACAAGCAGCGCTTGAACAACTGTGTCCTCAAAGGCTTTTTTTTTTTTTTTTTTTCCCAGCGATAACTTCTTTTGCACTGCTGACACTCTCGCTTCTTTAACATCTTTATTCACCCTGCAAACTCCCTCACATTCTAATTCACTTGCTTATTCATTTATTTACATGCTAACACACTTAAACACTAATTTGCTAACTTATTCATTTATTTACATGCTAACCCACTTACTGCCGCTTGCATTCAGCAACTTATTCATTTATCCACATCCAGGATGACACAGTTACTTTCTTGAGTATTCATTTATGCACGTAGGAAGTCACTTACATTCTCGCTGGCTTAAT